>NW_027278361.1:0-236479 GCF_030028105.1 Mobula birostris
AGAGAAAAAAGTTGTCATCTCAGTGCACACAATGCTCTATCTTCAAGGTAATGTACATTTCAATTTTACTCAAAAGTACTGACTGCAAAGCTCATGGAAACACCTTTGGTTTACTTCTCACATGATTCTGAGTTGTTTGAAAGTTGTTTCATGCTTCTGCTCCTCAAGACAAAAAAGCTGTTTTCTCAGAGCATACAATGCTCTGACATTACAGCAGTATACATTTGAATTTTACTCAAATCTACTGAATGCAAACCTGATGGAAACACATTGGGTTTACTTCACACATGTTTGTGAGTAGTTTGAAAGTAGTTTCATGCCTCTGCTCATCAAGACAAAAACGTTCTTTTCTCAGTCCACACAATGCTTTGACAAAAGAATGAGTATACATTTCTATTATACTCAAAAATACTGACTGCATACTCAATGGAAACAGCTTAGATGAAGTTCCCACATGATTCTGACTTGTTTGGAAGTAGTTTCATGCTTCTGCTCATTGAGAGAAAAAAGTTGTCATGTCAGTGCACACAATGCTCTGACTTCAATGTAATGAACATTTCAATTTTACTCAAATCTACTGACTGGAAAGGTAATGGAAACACCTTTGGTTTACTTCTCACATGATTCTGAGTTGTTTGAAAGTTGTTTCATGCTTCTGCTCCTCAAGACAAAAAAGCTGTTTTCTCAGAGCATACAATGCTCTGACATTACAGCAGTATACATTTGAATTTTACTCAAATCTACTGAATGCAAACCTGATGGAAACACATTGGGTTTACTTCCCACATGATTCTGAGTAGCTTGATAGTAGTTTCATGCTTCTGCTCATCAAGACAAAAAAGTTATTTTCTCAGTCCACACAATGCTTTGACAAAAGAATGAGTATACAGTTCTATTATACTCAAAAATACTGACTGCATACTGAATGGAAACAGCTTAGATGAAGTTCCCACATGATTCTGACTTGTTTGGAAGTAGTTTCATGCTTCTGCTCATTAAGAGAAAAAAGTTGTCATCTCAGTGCACACAATGGTCTGACTTCAAAGTAATCTGCATTTCAATTTTACTCATAACTACTGACTGGAAAGGTAATGGAAACACCTTTGGTTTACTTCTCACATGATTCTGAGTTGTTTGAAAGTTGTTTCATGCTTCTGCTCCTCAAGACAAAAAAGCTGTTTTCTCAGAGCATACAATGCTCTGACATTACAGCAGTATACATTTGAATTTTACTCAAATCTACTGAATGCAAACCTGATGGAAACACATTGGGTTTACTTCCCACATGATTCTGAGTAGCTTGATAGTAGTTTCATGCTTCTGCTCATCAAGACAAAAAAATTCTTTTCTCAGTCCACACAATGCTTTGACAAAAGAATGAGTATACATTTCGATTATACTCAAAAATACTGACTGCATACTGAATGGAAACAGCTCAGATGAAGTTCCCACATGATTCTGACTTGTTTGGAAGTAGTTTCATGCTTCTGCTCATTAAGAGAAAAAAGTTGTCATCTCAGTGCACACAATGCTCTGACTTCAAAGTAATGAACATTTCAATTTTACTCAAAACTACTGACTGGAAAGGTAATGGAAACACCTTTGGTTTACTTCTCACATGATTCTGAGTTGTTTGAAAGTTGTTTCATGCTTCTGCTCCTCAAGACAAAAAAGCTGTTTTCTCAGAGCATACAATGCTCTGACATTACAGCAGTATACAGTTGAATTTTACTCAAATCTACTGAATGCAAACCTGATGGAAACACATTGGGTTTACTTCCCACATGATTCTGAGTAGCTTGATAGTAGTTTCATGCTTCTGCTCATCAAGACAAAAAAGTTATTTTCTCAGTCCACACAATGCTTTGGCAAAAGAATGAGTATACATTTCTATTATACTCAAAAATACTGACTGCATACTGAATGGAAACAGCTTAGATGAAGTTCCCACATGATTCTGACTTGTTTGGAAGTAGTTTCATGCTTCTGCTCATTAAGAGAAAAAAGTTGTCATCTCACTGCACACAATGGTCTGACTTCAAAGTAATGTGCATTTCAATTTTACTCATAACTACTGACTGGAAAGGTAATGGAAACACCTTTGGTTTACTTCTCACATGATTCTGAGTTGTTTGAAAGTTGTTTCATGCTTCTGCTCCTCAAGACAAAAAAGCTGTTTTCTCAGAGCATACAATGCTCTGACATTACAGCAGTATACATTTGAAATTTACTCAAATCTACTGAATGCAAACCTGATGGAAACACATTGGGTTTACTTCCCACATGATTCTGAGTAGTTTGAAAGTAGTTTCATGCCTCTGCTCATCAAGACAAAAAAGTTCTTTTCTCAGTCCACACAATGCTTTGACTAAAGAATGAGTATACATTTCTATTATTCTCAAAAATACTGACTGCACACTGAATGGAAACAGCTTAGATGAAGTTCCCACATGATTCTGTCTTGTTTGGAAGTAGTTTCATGCTTCTGCTCATTAAGAGAAAAAAGTTGTCATCTCAGTGCAGACACTGCTCTAACTTGAAAGTAATGTACATTACAATTTTACTCAAATCTACTGACTGGAAAGGTAATGGAAACACCTTTGGTTTACTTCTCACATGATTCTGAGTTGTTTGAAAGTTGTTTCATGCTTCTGCTCCTCAAGACAAAAAAGCTGTTTTCTCAGAGCATACAATGCTCTGACATTACAGCAGTATACATTTGAATTTTACTCAAATCTACTGAATGCAAACCTGATGGAAACACATTGGGTTTACTTCCCACATGATTCTGAGTAGCTTGATAGTAGTTTCATGCTTCTGCTCATCAAGACAAAAAAGTTATTTTCTCAGTCCACACAATGCTTTGGCAAAAGAATGAGTATACATTTCTATTATACTCAAAAATACTGACTGCATACTGAATGGAAACAGCTTAGATGAAGTTCCCACATGATTCTGACTTGTTTGGAAGTAGTTTCATGCTTCTGCTCATTAAGAGAAAAAAGTTGTCATCTCAGTGCACACAATGGTCTGACTTCAAAGTAATGTGCATTTCAATTTTACTCATAACTACTGACTGGAAAGGTAATGGAAACACCTTTGGTTTACTTCTCACATGATTCTGAGTTGTTTGAAAGTTGTTTCATGCTTCTGCTCCTCAAGACAAAAAAGCTGTTTTCTCAGAGCATACACTGCTCTGACATTACAGCAGTATACAGTTGAATTTTACTCAAATCTACTGAATGCAAACCTGATGGAAACACATTGGGTTTACTTCCCACATGATTCTGAGTAGCTTGATAGTAGTTTCATGCTTCTGCTCATCAAGACAAAAAAGTTATTTTCTCAGTCCACACAATGCTTTGGCAAAAGAATGAGTATATATTTCTATTATACTCAAAAATACTGACTGCATACTGAATGGAAACAGCTTAGATGAAGTTCCCACATGATTCTGACTTGTTTGGAAGTAGTTTCATGCTTCTGCTCATTAAGAGAAAAAAGTTGTCATCTCAGTGCACACAATGGTCTGACTTCAAAGTAATGTGCATTTCAATTTTACTCATAACTACTGACTGGAAAGGTAATGGAAACACCTTTGGTTTACTTCTCACATGATTCTGAGTTGTTTGAAAGTTGTTTCATGCTTCTGCTCCTCAAGACAAAAAAGCTGTTTTCTCAGAGCATACAATGCTCTGACGTTACAGCAGTATACATTTGAAATTTACTCAAATCTACTGAATGCAAACCTGATGGAAACACATTGGGTTTACTTCCCACATGATTCTGAGTAGTTTGAAAGTAGTTTCATGCCTCTGCTCATCAAGACAAAAAAGTTCTTTTCTCAGTCCACACAATGCTTTGACTAATCAATGAGTATACATTTTTATTATTCTCAAAAATACTGACTGCACACTGAATGGAAACAGCTTAGATGAAGTTCCCACATGATTCTGTCTTGTTTGGAAGTAGTTTCATGCTTCTGCTCATTAAGAGAAAAAAGTTGTCATCTCAGTGCAGACACTGCTCTAACTTGAAAGTAATGTACATTACAATTTTACTCAAAAGTACTGACTGCAAAGCTGATCGAAACACCTTTGGTTTACTTCACACATGATTCTGAGTTGTTTGAAAGTTGTTTCATGCTTCTGCTCCTCAAGACAAAAAAGCTGTTTTCTCAGAGCATACAATGCTCTGACATTACAGCAGTATACATTTGAATTTTACTCATATCTACTGAATGCAAACCTGATGGAAACACATTGGGTTTACTTCCCTCATGATTCTGAGTAGCTTGAAAGTAGTTTCATGCCTCTGCTCATCAAGACAAAAAAGTTCTTTTCTCAGTGCACACAGCGCCTAGACCAAAGAATGATTATACATTTCTATTATACTCAAAAATACTGACTGCATACTGAATGGAAACAGCTTTGATGAAGTTTCCTCATGATTCTGACTTGTTTGGAAGTAGTTTCATGCTTCTGCTCATTAAGAGAAAAAAGTTCTCATCTCAGTGCACACAATGCTCTATCTTCAAGGTAATGTACATTTCAATTTTACTCAAAAGTACTGACTGCAAAGCTCATGGAAACACCTTTGGTTTACATCTCACATGATTCTGAGTTGTTTGAAAGTTGTTTCATGCTTCTGCTCCTCAAGACAAAAAAGCTGTTTTCTCAGAGCATACAATGCTCTGACATTACACCAGTATACATTTGAATTTTACTCAAATCTACTGAATGCGAACCTGATGGAAACACATTGGGTTTATTTCCCACATGATTCTGAGTAGCTTGAAAGTAGTTTCATGCTTCTGCTCATCAAGACAAAAAAGTTCTTTTCTCAGTCCACACAATACTTTGACAAAAGAATGAGTATACATTTCTATTATACTCAAAAATACTGACTGCATACTGAATGGAAACAGCTGAGATGAAGTTCCCACATGATTCTGACTTGTTTGGAAGTAGTTTCATGCTTCTGTTCATTAAGAGGAAAAAGTTGTCATCTCAGTGCACACTCTGCTCTAACATGAAAGTAATGTGCATTTCAATTTTACTCATAACTACTGACTGGAAAGGTAATGGAAACACCTTTGGTTTACTTCTCACATGATTCTGAGTTGTTTGAAAGTTGTTTCATGCTTCTGCTCCTCAAGACAAAAAAGCTGTTTTCTCAGAGCATACAATGCTCTGACATTACAGCAGTATACATTTGAATTTTACTCAAATCTACTGAATGCAAACCTGATGGAAACACATTGGGTTTACTTCACACATGATTGTGAGTAGTTTGAAAGTAGTTTCATGCCTCTGCTCATCAAGACAAAAAAGTTCTTTTCTCAGTCCACACAATGCTTTGACAAAAGAATGAGTATACATTTCTATTATACTCAAAAATACTGACTGCATACTCAATGGAAACAGCTTAGATGAAGTTCCCACATGATTCTGACTTGTTTGGAAGTAGTTTCATGCTTCTGCTCATTGAGAGAAAAAAGTTGTCATCTCAGTGCACACAATGCTCTATCTTCAAGGTAATGTACATTTCAATTTTACTCAAAAGTACTGACTGCAAAGCTCATGGAAACACCTTTGGTTTACTTCTCACATGATTCTGAGTTGTTTGAAAGTTGTTTCATGCTTCTGCTCCTCAAGACAAAAAAGCTGTTTTCTCAGAGCATACAATGCTCTGACATTACAGCAGTATACATTTGAATTTTACTCAAATCTACTGAATGCTAACCTGATGGAAACACATTGGGTTTACTTCACACATGATTGTGAGTAGTTTGAAAGTAGTTTCATGCCTCTGCTCATCAAGACAAAAAAGTTCTTTTCTCAGTCCACACAATGCTTTGACAAAAGAATGAGTATACATTTCTATTTTACTCAAAAATACTGACTGCATACTCAATGGAAACAGCTTAGATGAAGTTCCCTCATGATTCTGACTTGTTTGGAAGTAGTTTCATGCTTCTGCTCATTGAGAGAAAAAAGTTGTCATCTCAGTGCACACAATGCTCTATCTTCAAGGTAATGTACATTTCAATTTTACTCAAAACTACTGACTGGAAAGGTAATGGAAACACCTTTGGTTTACTTCTCACATGATTCTGAGTTGTTTGAAAGTTGTTTCATGCTTCTGCTCCTCAAGACAAAAAAGCTGTTTTCTCAGAGCATACAATGCTCTGACATTACAGCAGTATACAGTTGAATTTTACTCAAATCTACTGAATGCAAACCTGATGGAAACACATTGGGTTTACTTCCCACATGATTCTGAGTAGCTTGATAGTAGTTTCATGCTTCTGCTCATCAAGACAAAAAAGTTATTTTCTCAGTCCACTCAATGCTTTGGCAAAAGAATGAGTATACATTTCTATTATACTCAAAAATACTGACTGCATACTGAATGGAAACAGCTTAGATGAAGTTCCCACATGATTCTGACTTGTTTGGAAGTAGTTTCATGCTTCTGCTCATTAAGAGAAAAAAGTTGTCATCTCACTGCACACAATGGTCTGACTTCAAAGTAATGTGCATTTCAATTTTACTCATAACTACTGACTGGAAAGGTAATGGAAACACCTTTGGTTTACTTCTCACATGATTCTGAGTTGTTTGAAAGTTGTTTCATGCTTCTGCTCCTCAAGACAAAAAAGCTGTTTTCTCAGAGCATACAATGCTCTGACATTACAGCAGTATACATTTGAAATTTACTCAAATCTACTGAATGCAAACCTGATGGAAACACATTGGGTTTACTTCCCACATGATTCTGAGTAGTTTGAAAGTAGTTTCATGCCTCTGCTCATCAAGACAAAAAAGTTCTTTTCTCAGTCCACACAATGCTTTGACTAAAGAATGAGTATACATTTCTATTATTCTCAAAAATACTGACTGCACACTGAATGGAAACAGCTTAGATGAAGTTCCCACATGATTCTGTCTTGTTTGGAAGTAGTTTCATGCTTCTGCTCATTAAGAGAAAAAAGTTGTCATCTCAGTGCAGACACTGCTCTAACTTGAAAGTAATGTACATTACAATTTTACTCAAAAGTACTGACTGCAAAGCTGATCGAAACACCTTTGGTTTACTTCTCACATGATTCTGAGTTGTTTGAAAGTTGTTTCATGCTTCTGCTCCTCAAGACAAAAAAGCTGTTTTCTCAGAGCATACAATGCTCTGACATTACAGCAGTATACATTTGAATTTTACTCAAATCTACTGAATGCAAACCTGATGGAAACACATTGGGTTTACTTCACACATGATTGTGAGTAGTTTGAAAGTAGTTTCATGCCTCTGCTCATCAAGACAAAAGAGTTCTTTTCTCAGTCCACACAATGCTTTGACAAAAGAATGAGTATACATTTCTATTATACTCAAAAATACTGACTGCATACTCAATGGAAACAGCTTAGATGAAGTTCCCACATGATTCTGACTTGTTTGGAAGTAGTTTCATGCTTCTGCTCATTGAGAGAAAAAAGTTGTCATGTCAGTGCACACAATGCTCTGACTTCAAAGTAATGAACATTTCAATTTTACTCAAATCTACTGACTGGAAAGGTAATGGAAACACCTTTGGTTTACTTCACACATGATTCTGAGTTGTTTGAAAGTTGTTTCATGCTTCTGCTCCTCAAGACAAAAAAGCTGTTTTCTCAGAGCATACAATGCTCTGACATTACAGCAGTATACATATGAATTTTACTCAAATCTACTGAATGCAAACCTGATGGAAACACATTGGGTTTACTTCCCACATGATTCTGAGTAGCTTGATAGTAGTTTCATGCTTCTGCTCATCAAGACAAAAAAGTTATTTTCTCAGTCCACACAATGCTTTGGCAAAAGAATGAGTATACATTTCTATTATACTCAAAAATACTGACTGCATACTGAATGGAAACAGCTTAGATGAAGTTCCCACATGATTCTGACTTGTTTGGAAGTAGTTTCATGCTTCTGCTCATTAAGAGAAAAAAGTTGTCATCTCACTGCACACAATGGTCTGACTTCAAAGTAATGTGCATTTCAATTTTACTCATAACTACTGACTGGAAAGGTAATGGAAACACCTTTGGTTTACTTCTCACATGATTCTGAGTTGTTTGAAAGTTGTTTCATGCTTCTGCTCCTCAAGACAAAAAAGCTGTTTTCTCAGAGCATACAATGCTCTGACATTACAGCAGTATACAGTTGAATTTTACTCAAATCTACTGAATGCAAACCTGATGGAAACACATTGGGTTTACTTCCCACATGATTCTGAGTAGCTTGATAGTAGTTTCATGCTTCTGCTCATCAAGACAAAAAAGTTCTTTTCTCAGTCCACACAATACTTTGACAAAAGAATGAGTATACATTTCTATTATACTCAAAAATACTGACTGCATACTGAATGGAAACAGCTGAGATGAAGTTCCCACATGATTCTGACTTGTTTGGAAGTAGTTCCATGCTTCTGTTCATTAAGAGGAAAAAGTTGTCATCTCAGTGCACACTCTGCTCTAACTTGAAAGTAATGTGCATTTCAATTTTACTCATAACTACTGACTGGAAAGGTAATGGAAACACCTTTGGTTTACTTCTCACATGATTCTGAGTTGTTTGAAAGTTGTTTCATGCTTCTGCTCCTCAAGACAAAAAAGCTGTTTTCTCAGAGCATACAATGCTCTGACATTACAGCAGTATACATTTGAATTTTACTCAAATCTACTGAATGCAAACCTGATGGAAACACATTGGGTTTACTTCACACATGATTGTGAGTAGTTTGAAAGTAGTTTCATGCCTCTGCTCATCAAGACAAAAAAGTTCTTTTCTCAGTCCACACAATGCTTTGACAAAAGAATGAGTATATATTTCTATTATACTCAAAAATACTGACTGCATACTGAATGGAAACAGCTTAGATGAAGTTCCCACATGATTCTGACTTGTTTGGAAGTAGTTTCATGCTTCTGCTCATTAAGAGAAAAAAGTTGTCATCTCAGTGCACACAATGGTCTGACTTCAAAGTAATGTGCATTTCAATTTTACTCATAACTACTGACTGGAAAGGTAATGGAAACACCTTTGGTTTACTTCTCACATGATTCTGAGTTGTTTGAAAGTTGTTTCATGCTTCTGCTCCTCAAGACAAAAAAGCTGTTTTCTCAGAGCATACAATGCTCTGACATTACAGCAGTATACAGTTGAATTTTACTCAAATCTACTGAATGCAAACCTGATGGAAACACATTGGGTTTACTTCCCACATGATTCTGAGTAGCTTGATAGTAGTTTCATGCCTCTGCTCATCAAGACAAAAAAGTTATTTTCTCAGTCCACACAATGCTTTGGCAAAAGAATGAGTATATATTTCTATTATACTCAAAAATACTGACTGCATACTGAATGGAAACAGCTTAGATGAAGTTCCCACATGATTCTGACTTGTTTGGAAGTAGTTTCATGCTTCTGCTCATTAAGAGAAAAAAGTTGTCATCTCAGTGCACACAATGGTCTGACTTCAAAGTAATGTGCATTTCAATTTTACTCATAACTACTGACTGGAAAGGTAATGGAAACACCTTTGGTTTACTTCTCACATGATTCTGAGTTGTTTGAAAGTTGTTTCATGCTTCTGCTCCTCAAGACAAAAAAGCTGTTTTCTCAGAGCATACAATGCTCTGACGTTACAGCAGTATACATTTGAAATTTACTCAAATCTACTGAATGCAAACCTGATGGAAACACATTGGGTTTACTTCCCACATGATTCTGAGTAGTTTGAAAGTAGTTTCATGCCTCTGCTCATCAAGACAAAAAAGTTCTTTTCTCAGTCCACACAATGCTTTGACTAAACAATGAGTATACATTTCTATTATTCTCAAAAATACTGACTGCACACTGAATGGAAACAGCTTAGATGAAGTTCCCACATGATTCTGTCTTGTTTGGAAGTAGTTTCATGCTTCTGCTCATTGAGAGAAAAAAGTTGTCATGTCAGTGCACACAATGCTCTGACTTCAAAGTAATGAACATTTCAATTTTACTCAAATCTACTGACTGGAAAGGTAATGGAAACACCTTTGGTTTACTTCTCACATGATTCTGAGTTGTTTGAAAGTTGTTTCATGCTTCTGCTCCTCAAGACAAAAAAGCTGTTTTCTCAGAGCATACAATGCTCTGACATTACAGCAGTATACATTTGAATTTTACTCAAATCTACTGAATGCAAACCTGATGGAAACACATTGGGTTTACTTCCCACATGATTCTGAGTAGCTTGATAGTAGTTTCATGCTTCTGCTCATCAAGACAAAAAAGTTATTTTCTCAGTCCACACAATGCTTTGGCAAAAGAATGAGTATACATTTCTATTATACTCAAAAATACTGACTGCATACTGAATGGAAACAGCTTAGATGAAGTTCCCACATGATTCTGACTTGTTTGGAAGTAGTTTCATGCTTCTGCTCATTAAGAGAAAAAAGTTGTCATCTCAGTGCACACAATGGTCTGACTTCAAAGTAATGTGCATTTCAATTTTACTCATAACTACTGACTGGAAAGGTAATGGAAACACCTTTGGTTTACTTCTCACATGATTCTGAGTTGTTTGAAAGTTGTTTCATGCTTCTGCTCCTCAAGACAAAAAAGCTGTTTTCTCAGAGCATACAATGCTCTGACATTACAGCAGTATACAGTTGAATTTTACTCAAATCTACTGAATGCAAACCTGATGGAAACACATTGGGTTTACTTCCCACATGATTCTGAGTAGCTTGATAGTAGTTTCATGCTTCTGCTCATCAAGACAAAAAAGTTATTTTCTCAGTCCACACAATGCTTTGGCAAAAGAATGAGTATATATTTCTATTATACTCAAAAATACTGACTGCATACTGAATGGAAACAGCTTAGATGAAGTTCCCACATGATTCTGACTTGTTTGGAAGTAGTTTCATGCTTCTGCTCATTAAGAGAAAAAAGTTGTCATCTCAGTGCACACAATGGTCTGACTTCAAAGTAATGTGCATTTCAGTTTTACTCATAACTACTGACTGGAAAGGTAATGGAAACACCTTTGGTTTACTTCTCACATGATTCTGAGTTGTTTGAAAGTTGTTTCATGCTTCTGCTCCTCAAGACAAAAAAGCTGTTTTCTCAGAGCATACAATGCTCTGACGTTACAGCAGTATACATTTGAAATTTACTCAAATCTACTGAATGCAAACCTGATGGAAACACATTGGGTTTACTTCCCACATGATTCTGAGTAGTTTGAAAGTAGTTTCATGTCTCTGCTCATCAAGACAAAAAAGTTCTTTTCTCAGTCCACACAATGCTTTGACTAATCAATGAGTATACATTTCTATTATTCTCAAAAATACTGACTGCACACTGAATGGAAACAGCTTAGATGAAGTTCCCACATGATTCTGTCTTGTTTGGAAGTAGTTTCATGCTTCTGCTCATTAAGAGAAAAAAGTTGTCATCTCAGTGCAGACACTGCTCTAACTTGAAAGTAATGTACATTACAATTTTACTCAAAAGTACTGACTGCAAAGCTGATCGAAACACCTTTGGTTTACTTCACACATGATTCTGAGTTGTTTGAAAGTTGTTTCATGCTTCTGCTCCTCAAGACAAAAAAGCTGTTTTCTCAGAGCATACAATGCTCTGACATTACAGCAGTATACATTTGAATTTTACTCATATCTACTGAATGCAAACCTGATGGAAACACATTGGGTTTACTTCCCTCATGATTCTGAGTAGCTTGAAAGTAGTTTCATGCCTCTGCTCATCAAGACAAAAAAGTTCTTTTCTCAGTGTACACAGCGCCTAGACCAAAGAATGATTATACATTTCTATTATACTCAAAAATACTGACTGCATACTGAATGGAAACAGCTTTGATGAAGTTTCCTCATGATTCTGACTTGTTTGGAAGTAGTTTCATGCTTCTGCTCATTAAGAGAAAAAAGTTCTCATCTCAGTGCACACAATGCTCTATCTTCAAGGTAATGTACATTTCAATTTTACTCAAAAGTACTGACTGCAAAGCTCATGGAAACACCTTTGGTTTACATCTCACATGATTCTGAGTTGTTTGAAAGTTGTTTCATGCTTCTGCTCCTCAAGACAAAAAAGCTGTTTTCTCAGAGCATACAATGCTCTGACATTACACCAGTATACATTTGAATTTTACTCAAATCTACTGAATGCGAACCTGATGGAAACACATTGGGTTTATTTCCCACATGATTCTGAGTAGCTTGAAAGTAGTTTCATGCTTCTGCTCATCAAGACAAAAAAGTTCTTTTCTCAGTCCACACAATACTTTGACAAAAGAATGAGTATACATTTCTATTATACTCAAAAATACTGACTGCATACTGAATGGAAACAGCTGAGATGAAGTTCCCACATGATTCTGACTTGTTTGGAAGTAGTTTCATGCTTCTGTTCATTAAGAGGAAAAAGTTGTCATCTCAGTGCACACTCTGCTCTAACATGAAAGTAATGTGCATTTCAATTTTACTCATAACTACTGACTGGAAAGGTAATGGAAACACCTTTGGTTTACTTCTCACATGATTCTGAGTTGTTTGAAAGTTGTTTCATGCTTCTGCTCCTCAAGACAAAAAAGCTGTTTTCTCAGAGCATACAATGCTCTGACATTACAGCAGTATACATTTGAATTTTACTCAAATCTACTGAATGCAAACCTGATGGAAACACATTGGGTTTACTTCACACATGATTGTGAGTAGTTTGAAAGTAGTTTCATGCCTCTGCTCATCAAGACAAAAAAGTTCTTTTCTCAGTCCACACAATGCTTTGACAAAAGAATGAGTATACATTTCTATTATACTCAAAAATACTGACTGCATACTCAATGGAAACAGCTTAGATGAAGTTCCCACATGATTCTGACTTGTTTGGAAGTAGTTTCATGCTTCTGCTCATTGAGAGAAAAAAGTTGTCATCTCAGTGCACACAATGCTCTATCTTCAAGGTAATGTACATTTCAATTTTACTCAAAAGTACTGACTGCAAAGCTCATGGAAACACCTTTGGTTTACTTCTCACATGATTCTGAGTTGTTTGAAAGTTGTTTCATGCTTCTGCTCCTCAAGACAAAAAAGCTGTTTTCTCAGAGCATACAATGCTCTGACATTACAGCAGTATACATTTGAATTTTACTCAAATCTACTGAATGCTAACCTGATGGAAACACATTGGGTTTACTTCACACATGATTGTGAGTAGTTTGAAAGTAGTTTCATGCCTCTGCTCATCAAGACAAAAAAGTTCTTTTCTCAGTCCACACAATGCTTTGACAAAAGAATGAGTATACATTTCTATTTTACTCAAAAATACTGACTGCATACTCAATGGAAACAGCTTAGATGAAGTTCCCACATGATTCTGACTTGTTTGGAAGTAGTTTCATGCTTCTGCTCATTGAGAGAAAAAAGTTGTCATCTCAGTGCACACAATGCTCTATCTTCAAGGTAATGTACATTTCAATTTTACTCAAAAGTACTGACTGCAAAGCTCATGGAAACACCTTTGGTTTACTTCTCACATGATTCTGAGTTGTTTGAAAGTTGTTTCATGCTTCTGCTCCTCAAGACAAAAAAGCTGTTTTCTCAGAGCATACAATGCTCTGACATTACAGCAGTATACATTTGAATTTTACTCAAATCTACTGAATGCAAACCTGATGGAAACACATTGGGTTTACTTCACACATGTTTGTGAGTAGTTTGAAAGTAGTTTCATGCCTCTGCTCATCAAGACAAAAAAGTTCTTTTCTCAGTCCACACAATGCTTTGACAAAAGAATGAGTATACATTTCTATTATACTCAAAAATACTGACTGCATACTCAATGGAAACAGCTTAGATGAAGTTCCCACATGATTCTGACTTGTTTGGAAGTAGTTTCATGCTTCTGCTCATTGAGAGAAAAAAGTTGTCATGTCAGTGCACACAATGCTCTGACTTCAAAGTAATGAACATTTCAATTTTACTCAAATCTACTGAATGCAAACCTGATGGAAACACATTGGGTTTACTTCCCACATGATTCTGAGTAGCTTGATAGTAGTTTCATGCTTCTGCTCATCAAGACAAAAAAGTTATTTTCTCAGTCCACACAATGCTTTGGCAAAAGAATGAGTATACATTTCTATTATACTCAAAAATACTGACTGCATACTGAATGGAAACAGCTTAGATGAAGTTCCCACATGATTCTGACTTGTTTGGAAGTAGTTTCATGCTTCTGCTCATTAAGAGAAAAAAGTTGTCATCTCAGTGCACACAATGGTCTGACTTCAAAGTAATGTGCATTTCAATTTTACTCATAACTACTGACTGGAAAGGTAATGGAAACACCTTTGGTTTACTTCTCACATGATTCTGAGTTGTTTGAAAGTTGTTTCATGCTTCTGCTCCTCAAGACAAAAAAGCTGTTTTCTCAGAGCATACAATGCTCTGACATTACAGCAGTATACAGTTGAATTTTACTCAAATCTACTGAATGCAAACCTGATGGAAACACATTGGGTTTACTTCCCACATGATTCTGAGTAGCTTGATAGTAGTTTCATGCCTCTGCTCATCAAGACAAAAAAGTTATTTTCTCAGTCCACACAATGCTTTGGCAAAAGAATGAGTATATATTTCTATTATACTCAAAAATACTGACTGCATACTGAATGGAAACAGCTTAGATGAAGTTCCCACATGATTCTGACTTGTTTGGAAGTAGTTTCATGCTTCTGCTCATTAAGAGAAAAAAGTTGTCATCTCAGTGCACACAATGGTCTGACTTCAAAGTAATGTGCATTTCAATTTTACTCATAACTACTGACTGGAAAGGTAATGGAAACACCTTTGGTTTACTTCTCACATGATTCTGAGTTGTTTGAAAGTTGTTTCATGCTTCTGCTCCTCAAGACAAAAAAGCTGTTTTCTCAGAGCATACAATGCTCTGACGTTACAGCAGTATACATTTGAAATTTACTCAAATCTACTGAATGCAAACCTGATGGAAACACATTGGGTTTACTTCCCACATGATTCTGAGTAGTTTGAAAGTAGTTTCATGCCTCTGCTCATCAAGACAAAAAAGTTCTTTTCTCAGTCCACACAATGCTTTGACTAAACAATGAGTATACATTTCTATTATTCTCAAAAATACTGACTGCACACTGAATGGAAACAGCTTAGATGAAGTTCCCACATGATTCTGTCTTGTTTGGAAGTAGTTTCATGCTTCTGCTCATTGAGAGAAAAAAGTTGTCATGTCAGTGCACACAATGCTCTGACTTCAAAGTAATGAACATTTCAATTTTACTCAAATCTACTGACTGGAAAGGTAATGGAAACACCTTTGGTTTACTTCTCACATGATTCTGAGTTGTTTGAAAGTTGTTTCATGCTTCTGCTCCTCAAGACAAAAAAGCTGTTTTCTCAGAGCATACAATGCTCTGACATTACAGCAGTATACATTTGAATTTTACTCAAATCTACTGAATGCAAACCTGATGGAAACACATTGGGTTTACTTCCCACATGATTCTGAGTAGCTTGATAGTAGTTTCATGCTTCTGCTCATCAAGACAAAAAAGTTATTTTCTCAGTCCACACAATGCTTTGGCAAAAGAATGAGTATACATTTCTATTATACTCAAAAATACTGACTGCATACTGAATGGAAACAGCTTAGATGAAGTTCCCACATGATTCTGACTTGTTTGGAAGTAGTTTCATGCTTCTGCTCATTAAGAGAAAAAAGTTGTCATCTCAGTGCACACAATGGTCTGACTTCAAAGTAATGTGCATTTCAATTTTACTCATAACTACTGACTGGAAAGGTAATGGAAACACCTTTGGTTTACTTCTCACATGATTCTGAGTTGTTTGAAAGTTGTTTCATGCTTCTGCTCCTCAAGACAAAAAAGCTGTTTTCTCAGAGCATACACTGCTCTGACATTACAGCAGTATACAGTTGAATTTTACTCAAATCTACTGAATGCAAACCTGATGGAAACACATTGGGTTTACTTCCCACATGATTCTGAGTAGCTTGATAGTAGTTTCATGCTTCTGCTCATCAAGACAAAAAAGTTATTTTCTCAGTCCACACAATGCTTTGGCAAAAGAATGAGTATATATTTCTATTATACTCAAAAATACTGACTGCATACTGAATGGAAACAGCTTAGATGAAGTTCCCACATGATTCTGACTTGTTTGGAAGTAGTTTCATGCTTCTGCTCATTAAGAGAAAAAAGTTGTCATCTCAGTGCACACAATGGTCTGACTTCAAAGTAATGTGCATTTCAATTTTACTCATAACTACTGACTGCAAAGCTGATCGAAACACCTTTGGTTTACTTCACACATGATTCTGAGTTGTTTGAAAGTTGTTTCATGCTTCTGCTCCTCAAGACAAAAAAGCTGTTTTCTCAGAGCATACAATGCTCTGACATTACAGCAGTATACATTTGAATTTTACTCATATCTACTGAATGCAAACCTGATGGAAACACATTGGGTTTACTTCCCTCATGATTCTGAGTAGCTTGAAAGTAGTTTCATGCCTCTGCTCATCAAGACAAAAAAGTTCTTTTCTCAGTGCACACAGCGCCTAGACCAAAGAATGATTATACATTTCTATTATACTCAAAAATACTGACTGCATACTGAATGGAAACAGCTTTGATGAAGTTTCCTCATGATTCTGACTTGTTTGGAAGTAGTTTCATGCTTCTGCTCATTAAGAGAAAAAAGTTCTCATCTCAGTGCACACAATGCTCTATCTTCAAGGTAATGTACATTTCAATTTTACTCAAAAGTACTGACTGCAAAGCTCATGGAAACACCTTTGGTTTACATCTCACATGATTCTGAGTTGTTTGAAAGTTGTTTCATGCTTCTGCTCCTCAAGACAAAAAAGCTGTTTTCTCAGAGCATACAATGCTCTGACATTACACCAGTATACATTTGAATTTTACTCAAATCTACTGAATGCGAACCTGATGGAAACACATTGGGTTTATTTCCCACATGATTCTGAGTAGCTTGAAAGTAGTTTCATGCTTCTGCTCATCAAGACAAAAAAGTTCTTTTCTCAGTCCACACAATACTTTGACAAAAGAATGAGTATACATTTCTATTATACTCAAAAATACTGACTCCATACTGAATGGAAACAGCTGAGATGAAGTTCCCACATGATTCTGACTTGTTTGGAAGTAGTTTCATGCTTCTGTTCATTAAGAGGAAAAAGTTGTCATCTCAGTGCACACTCTGCTCTAACATGAAAGTAATGTGCATTTCAATTTTACTCATAACTACTGACTGGAAAGGTAATGGAAACACCTTTGGTTTACTTCTCACATGATTCTGAGTTGTTTGAAAGTTGTTTCATGCTTCTGCTCCTCAAGACAAAAAAGCTGTTTTCTCAGAGCATACAATGCTCTGACATTACAGCAGTATACATTTGAATTTTACTCAAATCTACTGAATGCAAACCTGATGGAAACACATTGGGTTTACTTCACACATGATTGTGAGTAGTTTGAAAGTAGTTTCATGCCTCTGCTCATCAAGACAAAAAAGTTCTTTTCTCAGTCCACACAATGCTTTGACAAAAGAATGAGTATACATTTCTATTATACTCAAAAATACTGACTGCATACTCAATGGAAACAGCTTAGATGAAGTTCCCACATGATTCTGACTTGTTTGGAAGTAGTTTCATGCTTCTGCTCATTGAGAGAAAAAAGTTGTCATCTCAGTGCACACAATGCTCTATCTTCAAGGTAATGTACATTTCAATTTTACTCAAAAGTACTGACTGCAAAGCTCATGGAAACACCTTTGGTTTACTTCTCACATGATTCTGAGTTGTTTGAAAGTTGTTTCATGCTTCTGCTCCTCAAGACAAAAAAGCTGTTTTCTCAGAGCATACAATGCTCTGACATTACAGCAGTATACATTTGAATTTTACTCAAATCTACTGAATGCTAACCTGATGGAAACACATTGGGTTTACTTCACACATGATTGTGAGTAGTTTGAAAGTAGTTTCATGCCTCTGCTCATCAAGACAAAAAAGTTCTTTTCTCAGTCCACACAATGCTTTGACAAAAGAATGAGTATACATTTCTATTTTACTCAAAAATACTGACTGCATACTCAATGGAAACAGCTTAGATGAAGTTCCCACATGATTCTGACTTGTTTGGAAGTAGTTTCATGCTTCTGCTCATTGAGAGAAAAAAGTTGTCATCTCAGTGCACACAATGCTCTATCTTCAAGGTAATGTACATTTCAATTTTACTCAAAAGTACTGACTGCAAAGCTCATGGAAACACCTTTGGTTTACTTCTCACATGATTCTGAGTTGTTTGAAAGTTGTTTCATGCTTCTGCTCCTCAAGACAAAAAAGCTGTTTTCTCAGAGCATACAATGCTCTGACATTACAGCAGTATACATTTGAATTTTACTCAAATCTACTGAATGCAAACCTGATGGAAACACATTGGGTTTACTTCACACATGTTTGTGAGTAGTTTGAAAGTAGTTTCATGCCTCTGCTCATCAAGACAAAAAAGTTCTTTTCTCAGTCCACACAATGCTTTGACAAAAGAATGAGTATACATTTCTATTATACTCAAAAATACTGACTGCATACTCAATGGAAACAGCTTAGATGAAGTTCCCACATGATTCTGACTTGTTTGGAAGTAGTTTCATGCTTCTGCTCATTGAGAGAAAAAAGTTGTCATGTCAGTGCACACAATGCTCTGACTTCAAAGTAATGAACATTTCAATTTTACTCAAATCTACTGACTGGAAAGGTAATGGAAACACCTTTGGTTTACTTCTCACATGATTCTGAGTTGTTTGAAAGTTGTTTCATGCTTCTGCTCCTCAAGACAAAAAAGCTGTTTTCTCAGAGCATACAATGCTCTGACATTACAGCAGTATACATTTGAATTTTACTCAAATCTACTGAATGCAAACCTGATGGAAACACATTGGGTTTACTTCCCACATGATTCTGAGTAGCTTGATAGTAGTTTCATGCTTCTGCTCATCAAGACAAAAAAGTTATTTTCTCAGTCCACACAATGCTTTGACAAAAGAATGAGTATACAGTTCTATTATACTCAAAAATACTGACTGCATACTGAATGGAAACAGCTTAGATGAAGTTCCCACATGATTCTGACTTGTTTGGAAGTAGTTTCATGCTTCTGCTCATTAAGAGAAAAAAGTTGTCATCTCAGTGCACACAATGGTCTGACTTCAAAGTAATCTGCATTTCAATTTTACTCATAACTACTGACTGGAAAGGTAATGGAAACACCTTTGGTTTACTTCTCACATGATTCTGAGTTGTTTGAAAGTTGTTTCATGCTTCTGCTCCTCAAGACAAAAAAGCTGTTTTCTCAGAGCATACAATGCTCTGACATTACAGCAGTATACATTTGAATTTTACTCAAATCTACTGAATGCAAACCTGATGGAAACACATTGGGTTTACTTCCCACATGATTCTGAGTAGCTTGATAGTAGTTTCATGCTTCTGCTCATCAAGACAAAAAAGTTCTTTTCTCAGTCCACACAATGCTTTGACAAAAGAATGAGTATACATTTCGATTATACTCAAAAATACTGACTGCATACTGAATGGAAACAGCTCAGATGAAGTTCCCACATGATTCTGACTTTTTTGGAAGTAGTTTCATGCTTCTGCTCATTAAGAGAAAAAAGTTGTCATCTCAGTGCACACAATGCTCTGACTTCAAAGTAATGAACATTTCAATTTTACTCAAAACTACTGACTGGAAAGGTAATGGAAACACCTTTGGTTTACTTCTCACATGATTCTGAGTTGTTTGAAAGTTGTTTCATGCTTCTGCTCCTCAAGACAAAAAAGCTGTTTTCTCAGAGCATACAATGCTCTGACATTACAGCAGTATACAGTTGAATTTTACTCAAATCTACTGAATGCAAACCTGATGGAAACACATTGGGTTTACTTCCCACATGATTCTGAGTAGCTTGATAGTAGTTTCATGCTTCTGCTCATCAAGACAAAAAAGTTATTTTCTCAGTCCACACAATGCTTTGGCAAAAGAATGAGTATACATTTCTATTATACTCAAAAATACTGACTGCATACTGAATGGAAACAGCTTAGATGAAGTTCCCACATGATTCTGACTTGTTTGGAAGTAGTTTCATGCTTCTGCTCATTAAGAGAAAAAAGTTGTCATCTCACTGCACACAATGGTCTGACTTCAAAGTAATGTGCATTTCAATTTTACTCATAACTACTGACTGGAAAGGTAATGGAAACACCTTTGGTTTACTTCTCACATGATTCTGAGTTGTTTGAAAGTTGTTTCATGCTTCTGCTCCTCAAGACAAAAAAGCTGTTTTCTCAGAGCATACAATGCTCTGACATTACAGCAGTATACATTTGAAATTTACTCAAATCTACTGAATGCAAACCTGATGGAAACACATTGGGTTTACTTCCCACATGATTCTGAGTAGTTTGAAAGTAGTTTCATGCCTCTGCTCATCAAGACAAAAAAGTTCTTTTCTCAGTCCACACAATGCTTTGACTAAAGAATGAGTATACATTTCTATTATTCTCAAAAATACTGACTGCACACTGAATGGAAACAGCTTAGATGAAGTTCCCACATGATTCTGTCTTGTTTGGAAGTAGTTTCATGCTTCTGCTCATTAAGAGAAAAAAGTTGTCATCTCAGTGCAGACACTGCTCTAACTTGAAAGTAATGTACATTACAATTTTACTCAAATCTACTGACTGGAAAGGTAATGGAAACACCTTTGGTTTACTTCTCACATGATTCTGAGTTGTTTGAAAGTTGTTTCATGCTTCTGCTCCTCAAGACAAAAAAGCTGTTTTCTCAGAGCATACAATGCTCTGACATTACAGCAGTATACATTTGAATTTTACTCAAATCTACTGAATGCAAACCTGATGGAAACACATTGGGTTTACTTCCCACATGATTCTGAGTAGCTTGATAGTAGTTTCATGCTTCTGCTCATCAAGACAAAAAAGTTATTTTCTCAGTCCACACAATGCTTTGGCAAAAGAATGAGTATACATTTCTATTATACTCAAAAATACTGACTGCATACTGAATGGAAACAGCTTAGATGAAGTTCCCACATGATTCTGACTTGTTTGGAAGTAGTTTCATGCTTCTGCTCATTAAGAGAAAAAAGTTGTCATCTCAGTGCACACAATGGTCTGACTTCAAAGTAATGTGCATTTCAATTTTACTCATAACTACTGACTGGAAAGGTAATGGAAACACCTTTGGTTTACTTCTCACATGATTCTGAGTTGTTTGAAAGTTGTTTCATGCTTCTGCTCCTCAAGACAAAAAAGCTGTTTTCTCAGAGCATACACTGCTCTGACATTACAGCAGTATACAGTTGAATTTTACTCAAATCTACTGAATGCAAACCTGATGGAAACACATTGGGTTTACTTCCCACATGATTCTGAGTAGCTTGATAGTAGTTTCATGCTTCTGCTCATCAAGACAAAAAAGTTATTTTCTCAGTCCACACAATGCTTTGGCAAAAGAATGAGTATATATTTATATTATACTCAAAAATACTGACTGCATACTGAATGGAAACAGCTTAGATGAAGTTCCCACATGATTCTGACTTGTTTGGAAGTAGTTTCATGCTTCTGCTCATTAAGAGAAAAAAGTTGTCATCTCAGTGCACACAATGGTCTGACTTCAAAGTAATGTGCATTTCAATTTTACTCATAACTACTGACTGGAAAGGTAATGGAAACACCTTTGGTTTACTTCTCACATGATTCTGAGTTGTTTGAAAGTTGTTTCATGCTTCTGCTCCTCAAGACAAAAAAGCTGTTTTCTCAGAGCATACAATGCTCTGACGTTACAGCAGTATACATTTGAAATTTACTCAAATCTACTGAATGCAAACCTGATGGAAACACATTGGGTTTACTTCCCACATGATTCTGAGTAGTTTGAAAGTAGTTTCATGCCTCTGCTCATCAAGACAAAAAAGTTCTTTTCTCAGTCCACACAATGCTTTGACTAATCAATGAGTATACATTTTTATTATTCTCAAAAATACTGACTGCACACTGAATGGAAACAGCTTAGATGAAGTTCCCACATGATTCTGTCTTGTTTGGAAGTAGTTTCATGCTTCTGCTCATTAAGAGAAAAAAGTTGTCATCTCAGTGCCGACACTGCTCTAACTTGAAAGTAATGTACATTACAATTTTACTCAAAAGTACTGACTGCAAAGCTGATCGAAACACCTTTGGTTTACTTCACACATGATTCTGAGTTGTTTGAAAGTTGTTTCATGCTTCTGCTCCTCAAGACAAAAAAGCTGTTTTCTCAGAGCATACAATGCTCTGACATTACAGCAGTATACATTTGAATTTTACTCATATCTACTGAATGCAAACCTGATGGAAACACATTGGGTTTACTTCCCTCATGATTCTGAGTAACTTGAAAGTAGTTTCATGCCTCTGCTCATCAAGACAAAAAAGTTCTTTTCTCAGTGCACACAGCGCCTAGACCAAAGAATGATTATACATTTCTATTATACTCAAAAATACTGACTGCATACTGAATGGAAACAGCTTTGATGAAGTTTCCTCATGATTCTGACTTGTTTGGAAGTAGTTTCATGCTTCTGCTCATTAAGAGAAAAAAGTTCTCATCTCAGTGCACACAATGCTCTATCTTCAAGGTAATGTACATTTCAATTTTACTCAAAAGTACTGACTGCAAAGCTCATGGAAACACCTTTGGTTTACATCTCACATGATTCTGAGTTGTTTGAAAGTTGTTTCATGCTTCTGCTCCTCAAGACAAAAAAGCTGTTTTCTCAGAGCATACAATGCTCTGACATTACACCAGTATACATTTGAATTTTACTCAAATCTACTGAATGCGAACCTGATGGAAACACATTGGGTTTATTTCCCACATGATTCTGAGTAGCTTGAAAGTAGTTTCATGCTTCTGCTCATCAAGACAAAAAAGTTCTTTTCTCAGTCCACACAATACTTTGACAAAAGAATGAGTATACATTTCTATTATACTCAAAAATACTGACTGCATACTGAATGGAAACAGCTGAGATGAAGTTCCCACATGATTCTGACTTGTTTGGAAGTAGTTTCATGCTTCTGTTCATTAAGAGGAAAAAGTTGTCATCTCAGTGCACACTCTACTCTAACATGAAAGTAATGTGCATTTCAATTTTACTCATAACTACTGACTGGAAAGGTAATGGAAACACCTTTGGTTTACTTCTCACATGATTCTGAGTTGTTTGAAAGTTGTTTCATGCTTCTGCTCCTCAAGACAAAAAAGCTGTTTTCTCAGAGCATACAATGCTCTGACATTACAGCAGTATACATTTGAATTTTACTCAAATCTACTGAATGCAAACCTGATGGAAACACATTGGGTTTACTTCACACATGAATGTGAGTAGTTTGAAAGTAGTTTCATGCCTCTGCTCATCAAGACAAAAAAGTTCTTTTCTCAGTCCACACAATGCTTTGACAAAAGAATGAGTATACATTTCTATTATACTCAAAAATACTGACTGCATACTCAATGGAAACAGCTTAGATGAAGTTCCCACATGATTCTGACTTGTTTGGAAGTAGTTTCATGCTTCTGCTCATTGAGAGAAAAAAGTTGTCATCTCAGTGCACACAATGCTCTATCTTCAAGGTAATGTACATTTCAATTTTACTCAAAAGTACTGACTGCAAAGCTCATGGAAACACCTTTGGTTTACTTCTCACATGATTCTGAGTTGTTTGAAAGTTGTTTCATGCTTCTGCTCCTCAAGACAAAAAAGCTGTTTTCTCAGAGCATACAATGCTCTGACATTACAGCAGTATACATTTGAATTTTACTCAAATCTACTGAATGCTAACCTGATGGAAACACATTGGGTTTACTTCACACATGATTGTGAGTAGTTTGAAAGTAGTTTCATGCCTCTGCTCATCAAGACAAAAAAGTTCTTTTCTCAGTCCACACAATGCTTTGACAAAAGAATGAGTATACATTTCTATTTTACTCAAAAATACTGACTGCATACTCAATGGAAACAGCTTAGATGAAGTTCCCACATGATTCTGACTTGTTTGGAAGTAGTTTCATGCTTCTGCTCATTGAGAGAAAAAAGTTGTCATCTCAGTGCACACAATGCTCTATCTTCAAGGTAATGTACATTTCAATTTTACTCAAAAGTACTGACTGCAAAGCTCATGGAAACACCTTTGGTTTACTTCTCACATGATTCTGAGTTGTTTGAAAGTTGTTTCATGCTTCTGCTCCTCAAGACAAAAAAGCTGTTTTCTCAGAGCATACAATGCTCTGACATTACAGCAGTATACATTTGAATTTTACTCAAATCTACTGAATGCAAACCTGATGGAAACACATTGGGTTTACTTCACACATGTTTGTGAGTAGTTTGAAAGTAGTTTCATGCCTCTGCTCATCAAGACAAAAAAGTTCTTTTCTCAGTCCACACAATGCTTTGACAAAAGAATGAGTATACATTTCTATTATACTCAAAAATACTGACTGCATACTCAATGGAAACAGCTTAGATGAAGTTCCCACATGATTCTGACTTGTTTGGAAGTAGTTTCATGCTTCTGCTCATTGAGAGAAAAAAGTTGTCATGTCAGTGCACACAATGCTCTGACTTCAAAGTAATGAACATTTCAATTTTACTCAAATCTACTGACTGGAAAGGTAATGGAAACACCTTTGGTTTACTTCTCACATGATTCTGAGTTGTTTGAAAGTTGTTTCATGCTTCTGCTCCTCAAGACAAAAAAGCTGTTTTCTCAGAGCATACACTGCTCTGACATTACAGCAGTATACAGTTGAATTTTACTCAAATCTACTGAATGCAAACCTGATGGAAACACATTGGGTTTACTTCCCACATGATTCTGAGTAGCTTGATAGTAGTTTCATGCTTCTGCTCATCAAGACAAAAAAGTTATTTTCTCAGTCCACACAATGCTTTGGCAAAAGAATGAGTATATATTTCTATTATACTCAAAAATACTGACTGCATACTGAATGGAAACAGCTTAGATGAAGTTCCCACATGATTCTGACTTGTTTGGAAGTAGTTTCATGC
The DNA here is from genome assembly GCF_030028105.1 of Mobula birostris. Classification (NCBI taxonomy): domain Eukaryota; kingdom Metazoa; phylum Chordata; class Chondrichthyes; order Myliobatiformes; family Myliobatidae; genus Mobula; species Mobula birostris. Next base: position 25,272 of record NW_027278361.1, read on the forward strand.
TTCTGCTCATTAAGAGAAAAAAGTTGTCATCTCAGTGCACACAATGGTCTGACTTCAAAGTAATGTGCATTTCAATTTTACTCATAACTACTGACTGGAAAGGTAATGGAAACACCTTTGGTTTACTTCTCACATGATTCTGAGTTGTTTGAAAGTTGTTTCATGCTTCTGCTCCTCAAGACAAAAAAGCTGTTTTCTCAGAGCATACAATGCTCTGACGTTACAGCAGTATACATTTGAAATTTACTCAAATCTACTGAATGCAAACCTGATGGAAACACATTGGGTTTACTTCCCACATGATTCTGAGTAGTTTGAAAGTAGTTTCATGCCTCTGCTCATCAAGACAAAAAAGTTCTTTTCTCAGTCCACACAATGCTTTGACTAATCAATGAGTATACATTTTTATTATTCTCAAAAATACTGACTGCACACTGAATGGAAACAGCTTAGATGAAGTTCCCACATGATTCTGTCTTGTTTGGAAGTAGTTTCATGCTTCTGCTCATTAAGAGAAAAAAGTTGTCATCTCAGTGCAGACACTGCTCTAACTTGAAAGTAATGTACATTACAATTTTACTCAAAAGTACTGACTGCAAAGCTGATCGAAACACCTTTGGTTTACTTCACACATGATTCTGAGTTGTTTGAAAGTTGTTTCATGCTTCTGCTCCTCAAGACAAAAAAGCTGTTTTCTCAGAGCATACAATGCTCTGACATTACAGCAGTATACATTTGAATTTTACTCATATCTACTGAATGCAAACCTGATGGAAACACATTGGGTTTACTTCCCTCATGATTCTGAGTAGCTTGAAAGTAGTTTCATGCCTCTGCTCATCAAGACAAAAAAGTTCTTTTCTCAGTGCACACAGCGCCTAGACCAAAGAATGATTATACATTTCTATTATACTCAAAAATACTGACTGCATACTGAATGGAAACAGCTTTGATGAAGTTTCCTCATGATTCTGACTTGTTTGGAAGTAGTTTCATGCTTCTGCTCATTAAGAGAAAAAAGTTCTCATCTCAGTGCACACAATGCTCTATCTTCAAGGTAATGTACATTTCAATTTTACTCAAAAGTACTGACTGCAAAGCTCATGGAAACACCTTTGGTTTACATCTCACATGATTCTGAGTTGTTTGAAAGTTGTTTCATGCTTCTGCTCCTCAAGACAAAAAAGCTGTTTTCTCAGAGCATACAATGCTCTGACATTACACCAGTATACATTTGAATTTTACTCAAATCTACTGAATGCGAACCTGATGGAAACACATTGGGTTTATTTCCCACATGATTCTGAGTAGCTTGAAAGTAGTTTCATGCTTCTGCTCATCAAGACAAAAAAGTTCTTTTCTCAGTCCACACAATACTTTGACAAAAGAATGAGTATACATTTCTATTATACTCAAAAATACTGACTGCATACTGAATGGAAACAGCTGAGATGAAGTTCCCACATGATTCTGACTTGTTTGGAAGTAGTTTCATGCTTCTGTTCATTAAGAGGAAAAAGTTGTCATCTCAGTGCACACTCTGCTCTAACATGAAAGTAATGTGCATTTCAATTTTACTCATAACTACTGACTGGAAAGGTAATGGAAACACCTTTGGTTTACTTCTCACATGATTCTGAGTTGTTTGAAAGTTGTTTCATGCTTCTGCTCCTCAAGACAAAAAAGCTGTTTTCTCAGAGCATACAATGCTCTGACATTACAGCAGTATACATTTGAATTTTACTCAAATCTACTGAATGCAAACCTGATGGAAACACATTGGGTTTACTTCACACATGATTGTGAGTAGTTTGAAAGTAGTTTCATGCCTCTGCTCATCAAGACAAAAAAGTTCTTTTCTCAGTCCACACAATGCTTTGACAAAAGAATGAGTATACATTTCTATTATACTCAAAAATACTGACTGCATACTCAATGGAAACAGCTTAGATGAAGTTCCCACATGATTCTGACTTGTTTGGAAGTAGTTTCATGCTTCTGCTCATTGAGAGAAAAAAGTTGTCATCTCAGTGCACACAATGCTCTATCTTCAAGGTAATGTACATTTCAATTTTACTCAAAAGTACTGACTGCAAAGCTCATGGAAACACCTTTGGTTTACTTCTCACATGATTCTGAGTTGTTTGAAAGTTGTTTCATGCTTCTGCTCCTCAAGACAAAAAAGCTGTTTTCTCAGAGCATACAATGCTCTGACGTTACAGCAGTATACATTTGAAATTTACTCAAATCTACTGAATGCAAACCTGATGGAAACACATTGGGTTTACTTCCCTCATGATTCTGAGTAGCTTGAAAGTAGTTTCATGCCTCTGCTCATCAAGACAAAAAAGTTCTTTTCTCAGTGCACACAGCGCCTAGACCAAAGAATGATTATACATTTCTATTATACTCAAAAATACTGACTGCATACTGAATGGAAACAGCTTTGATGAAGTTTCCTCATGATTCTGACTTGTTTGGAAGTAGTTTCATGCTTCTGCTCATTAAGAGAAAAAAGTTCTCATCTCAGTGCACACAATGCTCTATCTTCAAGGTAATGTACATTTCAATTTTACTCAAAAGTACTGACTGCAAAGCTCATGGAAACACCTTTGGTTTACATCTCACATGATTCTGAGTTGTTTGAAAGTTGTTTCATGCTTCTGCTCCTCAAGACAAAAAAGCTGTTTTCTCAGAGCATACAATGCTCTGACATTACACCAGTATACATTTGAATTTTACTCAAATCTACTGAATGCGAACCTGATGGAAACACATTGGGTTTATTTCCCACATGATTCTGAGTAGCTTGAAAGTAGTTTCATGCTTCTGCTCATCAAGACCAAAAAGTTCTTTTCTCAGTCCACACAATACTTTGACAAAAGAATGAGTATACATTTCTATTATACTCAAAAATACTGACTGCATACTGAATGGAAACAGCTGAGATGAAGTTCCCACATGATTCTGACTTGTTTGGAAGTAGTTTCATGCTTCTGTTCATTAAGAGGAAAAAGTTGTCATCTCAGTGCACACTCTGCTCTAACATGAAAGTAATGTGCATTTCAATTTTACTCATAACTACTGACTGGAAAGGTAATGGAAACACCTTTGGTTTACTTCTCACATGATTCTGAGTTGTTTGAAAGTTGTTTCATGCTTCTGCTCCTCAAGACAAAAAAGCTGTTTTCTCAGAGCATACAATGCTCTGACATTACAGCAGTATACATTTGAATTTTACTCAAATCTACTGAATGCAAACCTGATGGAAACACATTGGGTTTACTTCACACATGATTGTGAGTAGTTTGAAAGTAGTTTCATGCCTCTGCTCATCAAGACAAAAAAGTTCTTTTCTCAGTCCACACAATGCTTTGAGAAAAGAATGAGTATACATTTCTATTATACTCAAAAATACTGACTGCATACTCAATGGAAACAGCTTAGATGAAGTTCCCACATGATTCTGACTTGTTTGGAAGTAGTTTCATGCTTCTGCTCATTGAGAGAAAAAAGTTGTCATCTCAGTGCACACAATGCTCTATCTTCAAGGTAATGTACATTTCAATTTTACTCAAAAGTACTGACTGCAAAGCTCATGGAAACACCTTTGGTTTACTTCTCACATGATTCTGAGTTGTTTGAAAGTTGTTTCATGCTTCTGCTCCTCAAGACAAAAAAGCTGTTTTCTCAGAGCATACAATGCTCTGACATTACAGCAGTATACATTTGAATTTTACTCAAATCTACTGAATGCTAACCTGATGGAAACACATTGGGTTTACTTCACACATGATTGTGAGTAGTTTGAAAGTAGTTTCATGCCTCTGCTCATCAAGACAAAAAAGTTCTTTTCTCAGTCCACACAATGCTTTGACAAAAGAATGAGTATACATTTCTATTTTACTCAAAAATACTGACTGCATACTCAATGGAAACAGCTTAGATGAAGTTCCCACATGATTCTGACTTGTTTGGAAGTAGTTTCATGCTTCTGCTCATTGAGAGGAAAAAGTTGTCATCTCAGTGCACACAATGCTCTATCTTCAAGGTAATGTACATTTCAATTTTACTCAAAAGTACTGACTGCAAAGCTCATGGAAACACCTTTGGTTTACTTCTCACATGATTCTGAGTTGTTTGAAAGTTGTTTCATGCTTCTGCTCCTCAAGACAAAAAAGCTGTTTTCTCAGAGCATACAATGCTCTGACATTACAGCAGTATACATTTGAATTTTACTCAAATCTACTGAATGCAAACCTGATGGAAACACATTGGGTTTACTTCCCACATGATTCTGAGTAGCTTGATAGTAGTTTCATGCTTCTGCTCATCAAGACAAAAAAGTTATTTTCTCAGTCCACACAATGCTTTGACAAAAGAATGAGTATACAGTTCTATTATACTCAAAAATACTGACTGCATACTGAATGGAAACAGCTTAGATGAAGTTCCCACATGATTCTGACTTGTTTGGAAGTAGTTTCATGCTTCTGCTCATTAAGAGAAAAAAGTTGTCATCTCAGTGCACACAATGGTCTGACTTCAAAGTAATCTGCATTTCAATTTTACTCATAACTACTGACTGGAAAGGTAATGGAAACACCTTTGGTTTACTTCTCACATGATTCTGAGTTGTTTGAAAGTTGTTTCATGCTTCTGCTCCTCAAGACAAAAAAGCTGTTTTCTCAGAGCATACAATGCTCTGACATTACAGCAGTATACATTTGAATTTTACTCAAATCTACTGAATGCAAACCTGATGGAAACACATTGGGTTTACTTCCCACATGATTCTGAGTAGCTTGATAGTAGTTTCATGCTTCTGCTCATCAAGACAAAAAAGTTCTTTTCTCAGTCCACACAATGCTTTGACAAAAGAATGAGTATACATTTCGATTATACTCAAAAATACTGACTGCATACTGAATGGAAACAGCTCAGATGAAGTTCCCACATGATTCTGACTTGTTTGGAAGTAGTTTCATGCTTCTGCTCATTAAGAGAAAAAAGTTGTCATCTCAGTGCACACAATGCTCTGACTTCAAAGTAATGAACATTTCAATTTTACTCAAAACTACTGACTGGAAAGGTAATGGAAACACCTTTGGTTTACTTCTCACATGATTCTGAGTTGTTTGAAAGTTGTTTCATGCTTCTGCTCCTCAAGACAAAAAAGCTGTTTTCTCAGAGCATACAATGCTTTGACATTACAGCAGTATACAGTTGAATTTTACTCAAATCTACTGAATGCAAACCTGATGGAAACACATTGGGTTTACTTCCCACATGATTCTGAGTAGCTTGATAGTAGTTTCATGCTTCTGCTCATCAAGACAAAAAAGTTATTTTCTCAGTCCACACAATGCTTTGGCAAAAGAATGAGTATACATTTCTATTATACTCAAAAATACTGACTGCATACTGAATGGAAACAGCTTAGATGAAGTTCCCACATGATTCTGACTTGTTTGGAAGTAGTTTCATGCTTCTGCTCATTAAGAGAAAAAAGTTGTCATCTCACTGCACACAATGGTCTGACTTCAAAGTAATGTGCATTTCAATTTTACTCATAACTACTGACTGGAAAGGTAATGGAAACACCTTTGGTTTACTTCTCACATGATTCTGAGTTGTTTGAAAGTTGTTTCATGCTTCTGCTCCTCAAGACAAAAAAGCTGTTTTCTCAGAGCATACAATGCTCTGACATTACAGCAGTATACATTTGAAATTTACTCAAATCTACTGAATGCAAACCTGATGGAAACACATTGGGTTTACTTCCCACATGATTCTGAGTAGTTTGAAAGTAGTTTCATGCCTCTGCTCATCAAGACAAAAAAGTTCTTTTCTCAGTCCACACAATGCTTTGACTAAAGAATGAGTATACATTTCTATTATTCTCAAAAATACTGACTGCACACTGAATGGAAACAGCTTAGATGAAGTTCCCACATGATTCTGTCTTGTTTGGAAGTAGTTTCATGCTTCTGCTCATTAAGAGAAAAAAGTTGTCATCTCAGTGCAGACACTGCTCTAACTTGAAAGTAATGTACATTACAATTTTACTCAAATCTACTGACTGGAAAGGTAATGGAAACACCTTTGGTTTACTTCTCACATGATTCTGAGTTGTTTGAAAGTTGTTTCATGCTTCTGCTCCTCAAGACAAAAAAGCTGTTTTCTCAGAGCATACAATGCTCTGACAATACAGCAGTATACATTTGAATTTTACTCAAATCTACTGAATGCAAACCTGATGGAAACACATTGGGTATACTTCCCACATGATTCTGAGTAGCTTGATAGTAGTTTCATGCTTCTGCTCATCAAGACAAAAAAGTTATTTTCTCAGTCCACACAATGCTTTGGCAAAAGAATGAGTATACATTTCTATTATACTCAAAAATACTGACTGCATACTGAATGGAAACAGCTTAGATGAAGTTCCCACATGATTCTGACTTGTTTGGAAGTAGTTTCATGCTTCTGCTCATTAAGAGAAAAAAGTTGTCATCTCAGTGCACACAATGGTCTGACTTCAAAGTAATGTGCATTTCAATTTTACTCATAACTACTGACTGGAAAGGTAATGGAAACACCTTTGGTTTACTTCTCACATGATTCTGAGTTGTTTGAAAGTTGTTTCATGCTTCTGCTCCTCAAGACAAAAAAGCTGTTTTCTCAGAGCATACACTGCTCTGACATTACAGCAGTATACAGTTGAATTTTACTCAAATCTACTGAATGCAAACCTGATGGAAACACATTGGGTTTACTTCCCACATGATTCTGAGTAGCTTGATAGTAGTTTCATGCTTCTGCTCATCAAGACAAAAAAGTTATTTTCTCAGTCCACACAATGCTTTGGCAAAAGAATGAGTATATATTTCTATTATACTCAAAAATACTGACTGCATACTGAATGGAAACAGCTTAGATGAAGTTCCCACATGATTCTGACTTGTTTGGAAGTAGTTTCATGCTTCTGCTCATTAAGAGAAAAAAGTTGTCATCTCAGTGCACACAATGGTCTGACTTCAAAGTAATGTGCATTTCAATTTTACTCATAACTACTGACTGGAAAGGTAATGGAAACACCTTTGGTTTACTTCTCACATGATTCTGAGTTGTTTGAAAGTTGTTTCATGCTTCTGCTCCTCAAGACAAAAAAGCTGTTTTCTCAGAGCATACAATGCTCTGACGTTACAGCAGTATACATTTGAAATTTACTCAAATCTACTGAATGCAAACCTGATGGAAACACATTGGGTTTACTTCCCACATGATTCTGAGTAGTTTGAAAGTAGTTTCATGCCTCTGCTCATCAAGACAAAAAAGTTCTTTTCTCAGTCCACACAATGCTTTGACTAATCAATGAGTATACATTTTTATTATTCTCAAAAATACTGACTGCACACTGAATGGAAACAGCTTAGATGAAGTTCCCACATGATTCTGTCTTGTTTGGAAGTAGTTTCATGCTTCTGCTCATTAAGAGAAAAAAGTTGTCATCTCAGTGCAGACACTGCTCTAACTTGAAAGTAATGTACATTACAATTTTACTCAAAAGTACTGACTGCAAAGCTGATCGAAACACCTTTGGTTTACTTCACACATGATTCTGAGTTGTTTGAAAGTTGTTTCATGCTTCTGCTCCTCAAGACAAAAAAGCTGTTTTCTCAGAGCATACAATGCTCTGACATTACAGCAGTATACATTTGAATTTTACTCATATCTACTGAATGCAAACCTGATGGAAACACATTGGGTTTACTTCCCTCATGATTCTGAGTAGCTTGAAAGTAGTTTCATGCCTCTGCTCATCAAGACAAAAAAGTTCTTTTCTCAGTGCACACAGCGCCTAGACCAAAGAATGATTATACATTTCTATTATACTCAAAAATACTGACTGCATACTGAATGGAAACAGCTTTGATGAAGTTTCCTCATGATTCTGACTTGTTTGGAAGTAGTTTCATGCTTCTGCTCATTAAGAGAAAAAAGTTCTCATCTCAGTGCACACAATGCTCTATCTTCAAGGTAATGTACATTTCAATTTTACTCAAAAGTACTGACTGCAAAGCTCATGGAAACACCTTTGGTTTACATCTCACATGATTCTGAGTTGTTTGAAAGTTGTTTCATGCTTCTGCTCCTCAAGACAAAAAAGCTGTTTTCTCAGAGCATACAATGCTCTGACATTACACCAGTATACATTTGAATTTTACTCAAATCTACTGAATGCGAACCTGATGGAAACACATTGGGTTTATTTCCCACATGATTCTGAGTAGCTTGAAAGTAGTTTCATGCTTCTGCTCATCAAGACAAAAAAGTTCTTTTCTCAGTCCACACAATACTTTGACAAAAGAATGAGTATACATTTCTATTATACTCAAAAATACTGACTGCATACTGAATGGAAACAGCTGAGATGAAGTTCCCACATGATTCTGACTTGTTTGGAAGTAGTTTCATGCTTCTGTTCATTAAGAGGAAAAAGTTGTCATCTCAGTGCACACTCTGCTCTAACATGAAAGTAATGTGCATTTCAATTTTACTCATAACTACTGACTGGAAAGGTAATGGAAACACCTTTGGTTTACTTCTCACATGATTCTGAGTTGTTTGAAAGTTGTTTCATGCTTCTGCTCCTCAAGACAAAAAAGCTGTTTTCTCAGAGCATACAATGCTCTGACATTACAGCAGTATACATTTGAATTTTACTCAAATCTACTGAATGCAAACCTGATGGAAACACATTGGGTTTACTTCACACATGATTGTGAGTAGTTTGAAAGTAGTTTCATGCCTCTGCTCATCAAGACAAAAAAGTTCTTTTCTCAGTCCACACAATGCTTTGACAAAAGAATGAGTATACATTTCTATTATACTCAAAAATACTGACTGCATACTCAATGGAAACAGCTTAGATGAAGTTCCCACATGATTCTGACTTGTTTGGAAGTAGTTTCATGCTTCTGCTCATTGAGAGAAAAAAGTTGTCATCTCAGTGCACACAATGCTCTATCTTCAAGGTAATGTACATTTCAATTTTACTCAAAAGTACTGACTGCAAAGCTCATGGAAACACCTTTGGTTTACTTCTCACATGATTCTGAGTTGTTTGAAAGTTGTTTCATGCTTCTGCTCCTCAAGACAAAAAAGCTGTTTTCTCAGAGCATACAATGCTCTGACATTACAGCAGTATACATTTGAATTTTACTCAAATCTACTGAATGCTAACCTGATGGAAACACATTGGGTTTACTTCACACATGATTGTGAGTAGTTTGAAAGTAGTTTCATGCCTCTGCTCATCAAGACAAAAAAGTTCTTTTCTCAGTCCACACAATGCTTTGACAAAAGAATGAGTATACATTTCTATTTTACTCAAAAATACTGACTGCATACTCAATGGAAACAGCTTAGATGAAGTTCCCACATGATTCTGACTTGTTTGGAAGTAGTTTCATGCTTCTGCTCATTGAGAGAAAAAAGTTGTCATCTCAGTGCACACAATGCTCTATCTTCAAGGTAATGTACATTTCAATTTTACTCAAAAGTACTGACTGCAAAGCTCATGGAAACACCTTTGGTTTACTTCTCACATGATTCTGAGTTGTTTGAAAGTTGTTTCATGCTTCTGCTCCTCAAGACAAAAAAGCTGTTTTCTCAGAGCATACAATGCTCTGACATTACAGCAGTATACATTTGAATTTTACTCAAATCTACTGAATGCAAACCTGATGGAAACACATTGGGTTTACTTCACACATGTTTGTGAGTAGTTTGAAAGTAGTTTCATGCCTCTGCTCATCAAGACAAAAACGTTCTTTTCTCAGTCCACACAATGCTTTGACAAAAGAATGAGTATACATTTCTATTATACTCAAAAATACTGACTGCATACTCAATGGAAACAGCTTAGATGAAGTTCCCACATGATTCTGACTTGTTTGGAAGTAGTTTCATGCTTCTGCTCATTGAGAGAAAAAAGTTGTCATGTCAGTGCACACAATGCTCTGACTTCAATGTAATGAACATTTCAATTTTACTCAAATCTACTGACTGGAAAGGTAATGGAAACACCTTTGGTTTACTTCTCACATGATTCTGAGTTGTTTGAAAGTTGTTTCATGCTTCTGCTCCTCAAGACAAAAAAGCTGTTTTCTCAGAGCATACAATGCTCTGACATTACAGCAGTATACATTTGAATTTTACTCAAATCTACTGAATGCAAACCTGATGGAAACACATTGGGTTTACTTCCCACATGATTCTGAGTAGCTTGATAGTAGTTTCATGCTTCTGCTCATCAAGACAAAAAAGTTATTTTCTCAGTCCACACAATGCTTTGACAAAAGAATGAGTATACAGTTCTATTATACTCAAAAATACTGACTGCATACTGAATGGAAACAGCTTAGATGAAGTTCCCACATGATTCTGACTTGTTTGGAAGTAGTTTCATGCTTCTGCTCATTAAGAGAAAAAAGTTGTCATCTCAGTGCACACAATGGTCTGACTTCAAAGTAATCTGCATTTCAATTTTACTCATAACTACTGACTGGAAAGGTAATGGAAACACCTTTGGTTTACTTCTCACATGATTCTGAGTTGTTTGAAAGTTGTTTCATGCTTCTGCTCCTCAAGACAAAAAAGCTGTTTTCTCAGAGCATACAATGCTCTGACATTACAGCAGTATACATTTGAATTTTACTCAAATCTACTGAATGCAAACCTGATGGAAACACATTGGGTTTACTTCCCACATGATTCTGAGTAGCTTGATAGTAGTTTCATGCTTCTGCTCATCAAGACAAAAAAATTCTTTTCTCAGTCCACACAATGCTTTGACAAAAGAATGAGTATACATTTCGATTATACTCAAAAATACTGACTGCATACTGAATGGAAACAGCTCAGATGAAGTTCCCACATGATTCTGACTTGTTTGGAAGTAGTTTCATGCTTCTGCTCATTAAGAGAAAAAAGTTGTCATCTCAGTGCACACAATGCTCTGACTTCAAAGTAATGAACATTTCAATTTTACTCAAAACTACTGACTGGAAAGGTAATGGAAACACCTTTGGTTTACTTCTCACATGATTCTGAGTTGTTTGAAAGTTGTTTCATGCTTCTGCTCCTCAAGACAAAAAAGCTGTTTTCTCAGAGCATACAATGCTCTGACATTACAGCAGTATACAGTTGAATTTTACTCAAATCTACTGAATGCAAACCTGATGGAAACACATTGGGTTTACTTCCCACATGATTCTGAGTAGCTTGATAGTAGTTTCATGCTTCTGCTCATCAAGACAAAAAAGTTATTTTCTCAGTCCACACAATGCTTTGGCAAAAGAATGAGTATACATTTCTATTATACTCAAAAATACTGACTGCATACTGAATGGAAACAGCTTAGATGAAGTTCCCACATGATTCTGACTTGTTTGGAAGTAGTTTCATGCTTCTGCTCATTAAGAGAAAAAAGTTGTCATCTCACTGCACACAATGGTCTGACTTCAAAGTAATGTGCATTTCAATTTTACTCATAACTACTGACTGGAAAGGTAATGGAAAACACCTTTGGTTTACTTCTCACATGATTCTGAGTTGTTTGAAAGTTGTTTCATGCTTCTGCTCCTCAAGACAAAAAAGCTGTTTTCTCAGAGCATACAATGCTCTGACATTACAGCAGTATACATTTGAAATTTACTCAAATCTACTGAATGCAAACCTGATGGAAACACATTGGGTTTACTTCCCACATGATTCTGAGTAGTTTGAAAGTAGTTTCATGCCTCTGCTCATCAAGACAAAAAAGTTCTTTTCTCAGTCCACACAATGCTTTGACTAAAGAATGAGTATACATTTCTATTATTCTCAAAAATACTGACTGCACACTGAATGGAAACAGCTTAGATGAAGTTCCCACATGATTCTGTCTTGTTTGGAAGTAGTTTCATGCTTCTGCTCATTAAGAGAAAAAAGTTGTCATCTCAGTGCAGACACTGCTCTAACTTGAAAGTAATGTACATTACAATTTTACTCAAATCTACTGACTGGAAAGGTAATGGAAACACCTTTGGTTTACTTCTCACATGATTCTGAGTTGTTTGAAAGTTGTTTCATGCTTCTGCTCCTCAAGACAAAAAAGCTGTTTTCTCAGAGCATACAATGCTCTGACATTACAGCAGTATACATTTGAATTTTACTCAAATCTACTGAATGCAAACCTGATGGAAACACATTGGGTTTACTTCCCACATGATTCTGAGTAGCTTGATAGTAGTTTCATGCTTCTGCTCATCAAGACAAAAAAGTTATTTTCTCAGTCCACACAATGCTTTGGCAAAAGAATGAGTATACATTTCTATTATACTCAAAAATACTGACTGCATACTGAATGGAAACAGCTTAGATGAAGTTCCCACATGATTCTGACTTGTTTGGAAGTAGTTTCATGCTTCTGCTCATTAAGAGAAAAAAGTTGTCATCTCAGTGCACACAATGGTCTGACTTCAAAGTAATGTGCATTTCAATTTTACTCATAACTACTGACTGGAAAGGTAATGGAAACACCTTTGGTTTACTTCTCACATGATTCTGAGTTGTTTGAAAGTTGTTTCATGCTTCTGCTCCTCAAGACAAAAAAGCTGTTTTCTCAGAGCATACACTGCTCTGACATTACAGCAGTATACAGTTGAATTTTACTCAAATCTACTGAATGCAAACCTGATGGAAACACATTGGGTTTACTTCCCACATGATTCTGAGTAGCTTGATAGTAGTTTCATGCTTCTGCTCATCAAGACAAAAAAGTTATTTTCTCAGTCCACACAATGCTTTGGCAAAAGAATGAGTATATATTTCTATTATACTCAAAAATACTGACTGCATACTGAATGGAAACAGCTTAGATGAAGTTCCCACATGATTCTGACTTGTTTGGAAGTAGTTTCATGCTTCTGCTCATTAAGAGAAAAAAGTTGTCATCTCAGTGCACACAATGGTCTGACTTCAAAGTAATGTGCATTTCAATTTTACTCATAACTACTGACTGGAAAGGTAATGGAAACACCTTTGGTTTACTTCTCACATGATTCTGAGTTGTTTGAAAGTTGTTTCATGCTTCTGCTCCTCAAGACAAAAAAGCTGTTTTCTCAGAGCATACAATGCTCTGACGTTACAGCAGTATACATTTGAAATTTACTCAAATCTACTGAATGCAAACCTGATGGAAACACATTGGGTTTACTTCCCACATGATTCTGAGTAGTTTGAAAGTAGTTTCATGCCTCTGCTCATCAAGACAAAAAAGTTCTTTTCTCAGTCCACACAATGCTTTGACTAATCAATGAGTATACATTTTTATTATTCTCAAAAATACTGACTGCACACTGAATGGAAACAGCTTAGATGAAGTTCCCACATGATTCTGTCTTGTTTGGAAGTAGTTTCATGCTTCTGCTCATTAAGAGAAAAAAGTTGTCATCTCAGTGCAGACACTGCTCTAACTTGAAAGTAATGTACATTACAATTTTACTCAAAAGTACTGACTGCAAAGCTGATCGAAACACCTTTGGTTTACTTCACACATGATTCTGAGTTGTTTGAAAGTTGTTTCATGCTTCTGCTCCTCAAGACAAAAAAGCTGTTTTCTCAGAGCATACAATGCTCTGACATTACAGCAGTATACATTTGAATTTTACTCATATCTACTGAATGCAAACCTGATGGAAACACATTGGGTTTACTTCCCTCATGATTCTGAGTAGCTTGAAAGTAGTTTCATGCCTCTGCTCATCAAGACAAAAAAGTTCTTTTCTCAGTGCACACAGCGCCTAGACCAAAGAATGATTATACATTTCTATTATACTCAAAAATACTGACTGCATACTGAATGGAAACAGCTTTGATGAAGTTTCCTCATGATTCTGACTTGTTTGGAAGTAGTTTCATGCTTCTGCTCATTAAGAGAAAAAAGTTCTCATCTCAGTGCACACAATGCTCTATCTTCAAGGTAATGTACATTTCAATTTTACTCAAAAGTACTGACTGCAAAGCTCATGGAAACACCTTTGGTTTACATCTCACATGATTCTGAGTTGTTTGAAAGTTGTTTCATGCTTCTGCTCCTCAAGACAAAAAAGCTGTTTTCTCAGAGCATACAATGCTCTGACATTACACCAGTATACATTTGAATTTTACTCAAATCTACTGAATGCGAACCTGATGGAAACACATTGGGTTTATTTCCCACATGATTCTGAGTAGCTTGAAAGTAGTTTCATGCTTCTGCTCATCAAGACAAAAAAGTTCTTTTCTCAGTCCACACAATACTTTGACAAAAGAATGAGTATACATTTCTATTATACTCAAAAATACTGACTGCATACTGAATGGAAACAGCTGAGATGAAGTTCCCACATGATTCTGACTTGTTTGGAAGTAGTTTCATGCTTCTGTTCATTAAGAGGAAAAAGTTGTCATCTCAGTGCACACTCTGCTCTAACATGAAAGTAATGTGCATTTCAATTTTACTCATAACTACTGACTGGAAAGGTAATGGAAACACCTTTGGTTTACTTCTCACATGATTCTGAGTTGTTTGAAAGTTGTTTCATGCTTCTGCTCCTCAAGACAAAAAAGCTGTTTTCTCAGAGCATACAATGCTCTGACATTACAGCAGTATACATTTGAATTTTACTCAAATCTACTGAATGCAAACCTGATGGAAACACATTGGGTTTACTTCACACATGATTGTGAGTAGTTTGAAAGTAGTTTCATGCCTCTGCTCATCAAGACAAAAAAGTTCTTTTCTCAGTCCACACAATGCTTTGACAAAAGAATGAGTATACATTTCTATTATACTCAAAAATACTGACTGCATACTCAATGGAAACAGCTTAGATGAAGTTCCCACATGATTCTGACTTGTTTGGAAGTAGTTTCATGCTTCTGCTCATTGAGAGAAAAAAGTTGTCATCTCAGTGCACACAATGCTCTATCTTCAAGGTAATGTACATTTCAATTTTACTCAAAAGTACTGACTGCAAAGCTCATGGAAACACCTTTGGTTTACTTCTCACATGATTCTGAGTTGTTTGAAAGTTGTTTCATGCTTCTGCTCCTCAAGACAAAAAAGCTGTTTTCTCAGAGCATACAATGCTCTGACATTACAGCAGTATACATTTGAATTTTACTCAAATCTACTGAATGCTAACCTGATGGAAACACATTGGGTTTACTTCACACATGATTGTGAGTAGTTTGAAAGTAGTTTCATGCCTCTGCTCATCAAGACAAAAAAGTTCTTTTCTCAGTCCACACAATGCTTTGACAAAAGAATGAGTATACATTTCTATTTTACTCAAAAATACTGACTGCATACTCAATGGAAACAGCTTAGATGAAGTTCCCTCATGATTCTGACTTGTTTGGAAGTAGTTTCATGCTTCTGCTCATTGAGAGAAAAAAGTTGTCATCTCAGTGCACACAATGCTCTATCTTCAAGGTAATGTACATTTCAATTTTACTCAAAACTACTGACTGGAAAGGTAATGGAAACACCTTTGGTTTACTTCTCACATGATTCTGAGTTGTTTGAAAGTTGTTTCATGCTTCTGCTCCTCAAGACAAAAAAGCTGTTTTCTCAGAGCATACAATGCTCTGACATTACAGCAGTATACAGTTGAATTTTACTCAAATCTACTGAATGCAAACCTGATGGAAACACATTGGGTTTACTTCCCACATGATTCTGAGTAGCTTGATAGTAGTTTCATGCTTCTGCTCATCAAGACAAAAAAGTTATTTTCTCAGTCCACTCAATGCTTTGGCAAAAGAATGAGTATACATTTCTATTATACTCAAAAATACTGACTGCATACTGAATGGAAACAGCTTAGATGAAGTTCCCACATGATTCTGACTTGTTTGGAAGTAGTTTCATGCTTCTGCTCATTAAGAGAAAAAAGTTGTCATCTCACTGCACACAATGGTCTGACTTCAAAGTAATGTGCATTTCAATTTTACTCATAACTACTGACTGGAAAGGTAATGGAAACACCTTTGGTTTACTTCTCACATGATTCTGAGTTGTTTGAAAGTTGTTTCATGCTTCTGCTCCTCAAGACAAAAAAGCTGTTTTCTCAGAGCATACAATGCTCTGACATTACAGCAGTATACATTTGAAATTTACTCAAATCTACTGAATGCAAACCTGATGGAAACACATTGGGTTTACTTCCCACATGATTCTGAGTAGTTTGAAAGTAGTTTCATGCCTCTGCTCATCAAGACAAAAAAGTTCTTTTCTCAGTCCACACAATGCTTTGACTAAAGAATGAGTATACATTTCTATTATTCTCAAAAATACTGACTGCACACTGAATGGAAACAGCTTAGATGAAGTTCCCACATGATTCTGTCTTGTTTGGAAGTAGTTTCATGCTTCTGCTCATTAAGAGAAAAAAGTTGTCATCTCAGTGCAGACACTGCTCTAACTTGAAAGTAATGTACATTACAATTTTACTCAAAAGTACTGACTGCAAAGCTGATCGAAACACCTTTGGTTTACTTCTCACATGATTCTGAGTTGTTTGAAAGTTGTTTCATGCTTCTGCTCCTCAAGACAAAAAAGCTGTTTTCTCAGAGCATACAATGCTCTGACATTACAGCAGTATACATTTGAATTTTACTCAAATCTACTGAATGCAAACCTGATGGAAACACATTGGGTTTACTTCACACATGATTGTGAGTAGTTTGAAAGTAGTTTCATGCCTCTGCTCATCAAGACAAAAGAGTTCTTTTCTCAGTCCACACAATGCTTTGACAAAAGAATGAGTATACATTTCTATTATACTCAAAAATACTGACTGCATACTCAATGGAAACAGCTTAGATGAAGTTCCCACATGATTCTGACTTGTTTGGAAGTAGTTTCATGCTTCTGCTCATTGAGAGAAAAAAGTTGTCATGTCAGTGCACACAATGCTCTGACTTCAAAGTAATGAACATTTCAATTTTACTCAAATCTACTGACTGGAAAGGTAATGGAAACACCTTTGGTTTACTTCACACATGATTCTGAGTTGTTTGAAAGTTGTTTCATGCTTCTGCTCCTCAAGACAAAAAAGCTGTTTTCTCAGAGCATACAATGCTCTGACATTACAGCAGTATACATATGAATTTTACTCAAATCTACTGAATGCAAACCTGATGGAAACACATTGGGTTTACTTCCCACATGATTCTGAGTAGCTTGATAGTAGTTTCATGCTTCTGCTCATCAAGACAAAAAAGTTATTTTCTCAGTCCACACAATGCTTTGGCAAAAGAATGAGTATACATTTCTATTATACTCAAAAATACTGACTGCATACTGAATGGAAACAGCTTAGATGAAGTTCCCACATGATTCTGACTTGTTTGGAAGTAGTTTCATGCTTCTGCTCATTAAGAGAAAAAAGTTGTCATCTCAGTGCACACAATGGTCTGACTTCAAAGTAATGTGCATTTCAATTTTACTCATAACTACTGACTGGAAAGGTAATGGAAACACCTTTGGTTTACTTCTCACATGATTCTGAGTTGTTTGAAAGTTGTTTCATGCTTCTGCTCCTCAAGACAAAAAAGCTGTTTTCTCAGAGCATACAATGCTCTGACATTACAGCAGTATACAGTTGAATTTTACTCAAATCTACTGAATGCAAACCTGATGGAAACACATTGGGTTTACTTCCCACATGATTCTGAGTAGCTTGATAGTAGTTTCATGCTTCTGCTCATCAAGACAAAAAAGTTCTTTTCTCAGTCCACACAATACTTTGACAAAAGAATGAGTATACATTTCTATTATACTCAAAAATACTGACTGCATACTGAATGGAAACAGCTGAGATGAAGTTCCCACATGATTCTGACTTGTTTGGAAGTAGTTCCATGCTTCTGTTCATTAAGAGGAAAAAGTTGTCATCTCAGTGCACACTCTGCTCTAACTTGAAAGTAATGTGCATTTCAATTTTACTCATAACTACTGACTGGAAAGGTAATGGAAACACCTTTGGTTTACTTCTCACATGATTCTGAGTTGTTTGAAAGTTGTTTCATGCTTCTGCTCCTCAAGACAAAAAAGCTGTTTTCTCAGAGCATACAATGCTCTGACATTACAGCAGTATACATTTGAATTTTACTCAAATCTACTGAATGCAAACCTGATGGAAACACATTGGGTTTACTTCACACATGATTGTGAGTAGTTTGAAAGTAGTTTCATGCCTCTGCTCATCAAGACAAAAAAGTTCTTTTCTCAGTCCACACAATGCTTTGACAAAAGAATGAGTATATATTTCTATTATACTCAAAAATACTGACTGCATACTGAATGGAAACAGCTTAGATGAAGTTCCCACATGATTCTGACTTGTTTGGAAGTAGTTTCATGCTTCTGCTCATTAAGAGAAAAAAGTTGTCATCTCAGTGCACACAATGGTCTGACTTCAAAGTAATGTGCATTTCAATTTTACTCATAACTACTGACTGGAAAGGTAATGGAAACACCTTTGGTTTACTTCTCACATGATTCTGAGTTGTTTGAAAGTTGTTTCATGCTTCTGCTCCTCAAGACAAAAAAGCTGTTTTCTCAGAGCATACAATGCTCTGACGTTACAGCAGTATACATTTGAAATTTACTCAAATCTACTGAATGCAAACCTGATGGAAACACATTGGGTTTACTTCCCACATGATTCTGAGTAGTTTGAAAGTAGTTTCATGCCTCTGCTCATCAAGACAAAAAAGTTCTTTTCTCAGTCCACACAATGCTTTGACTAATCAATGAGTATACATTTTTATTATTCTCAAAAATACTGACTGCACACTGAATGGAAACAGCTTAGATGAAGTTCCCACATGATTCTGTCTTGTTTGGAAGTAGTTTCATGCTTCTGCTCATTAAGAGAAAAAAGTTGTCATCTCAGTGCAGACACTGCTCTAACTTGAAAGTAATGTACATTACAATTTTACTCAAAAGTACTGACTGCAAAGCTGATCGAAACACCTTTGGTTTACTTCACACATGATTCTGAGTTGTTTGAAAGTTGTTTCATGCTTCTGCTCCTCAAGACAAAAAAGCTGTTTTCTCAGAGCATACAATGCTCTGACATTACAGCAGTATACATTTGAATTTTACTCATATCTACTGAATGCAAACCTGATGGAAACACATTGGGTTTACTTCCCTCATGATTCTGAGTAGCTTGAAAGTAGTTTCATGCCTCTGCTCATCAAGACAAAAAAGTTCTTTTCTCAGTGCACACAGCGCCTAGACCAAAGAATGATTATACATTTCTATTATACTCAAAAATACTGACTGCATACTGAATGGAAACAGCTTTGATGAAGTTTCCTCATGATTCTGACTTGTTTGGAAGTAGTTTCATGCTTCTGCTCATTAAGAGAAAAAAGTTCTCATCTCAGTGCACACAATGCTCTATCTTCAAGGTAATGTACATTTCAATTTTACTCAAAAGTACTGACTGCAAAGCTCATGGAAACACCTTTGGTTTACATCTCACATGATTCTGAGTTGTTTGAAAGTTGTTTCATGCTTCTGCTCCTCAAGACAAAAAAGCTGTTTTCTCAGAGCATACAATGCTCTGACATTACACCAGTATACATTTGAATTTTACTCAAATCTACTGAATGCGAACCTGATGGAAACACATTGGGTTTATTTCCCACATGATTCTGAGTAGCTTGAAAGTAGTTTCATGCTTCTGCTCATCAAGACAAAAAAGTTCTTTTCTCAGTCCACACAATACTTTGACAAAAGAATGAGTATACATTTCTATTATACTCAAAAATACTGACTGCATACTGAATGGAAACAGCTGAGATGAAGTTCCCACATGATTCTGACTTGTTTGGAAGTAGTTTCATGCTTCTGTTCATTAAGAGGAAAAAGTTGTCATCTCAGTGCACACTCTGCTCTAACATGAAAGTAATGTGCATTTCAATTTTACTCATAACTACTGACTGGAAAGGTAATGGAAACACCTTTGGTTTACTTCTCACATGATTCTGAGTTGTTTGAAAGTTGTTTCATGCTTCTGCTCCTCAAGACAAAAAAGCTGTTTTCTCAGAGCATACAATGCTCTGACATTACAGCAGTATACATTTGAATTTTACTCAAATCTACTGAATGCAAACCTGATGGAAACACATTGGGTTTACTTCACACATGATTGTGAGTAGTTTGAAAGTAGTTTCATGCCTCTGCTCATCAAGACAAAAAAGTTCTTTTCTCAGTCCACACAATGCTTTGACAAAAGAATGAGTATACATTTCTATTATACTCAAAAATACTGACTGCATACTCAATGGAAACAGCTTAGATGAAGTTCCCACATGATTCTGACTTGTTTGGAAGTAGTTTCATGCTTCTGCTCATTGAGAGAAAAAAGTTGTCATCTCAGTGCACACAATGCTCTATCTTCAAGGTAATGTACATTTCAATTTTACTCAAAAGTACTGACTGCAAAGCTCATGGAAACACCTTTGGTTTACTTCTCACATGATTCTGAGTTGTTTGAAAGTTGTTTCATGCTTCTGCTCCTCAAGACAAAAAAGCTGTTTTCTCAGAGCATACAATGCTCTGACATTACAGCAGTATACATTTGAATTTTACTCAAATCTACTGAATGCTAACCTGATGGAAACACATTGGGTTTACTTCACACATGATTGTGAGTAGTTTGAAAGTAGTTTCATGCCTCTGCTCATCAAGACAAAAAAGTTCTTTTCTCAGTCCACACAATGCTTTGACAAAAGAATGAGTATACATTTCTATTTTACTCAAAAATACTGACTGCATACTCAATGGAAACAGCTTAGATGAAGTTCCCTCATGATTCTGACTTGTTTGGAAGTAGTTTCATGCTTCTGCTCATTGAGAGAAAAAAGTTGTCATCTCAGTGCACACAATGCTCTATCTTCAAGGTAATGTACATTTCAATTTTACTCAAAACTACTGACTGGAAAGGTAATGGAAACACCTTTGGTTTACTTCTCACATGATTCTGAGTTGTTTGAAAGTTGTTTCATGCTTCTGCTCCTCAAGACAAAAAAGCTGTTTTCTCAGAGCATACAATGCTCTGACATTACAGCAGTATACAGTTGAATTTTACTCAAATCTACTGAATGCAAACCTGATGGAAACACATTGGGTTTACTTCCCACATGATTCTGAGTAGCTTGATAGTAGTTTCATGCTTCTGCTCATCAAGACAAAAAAGTTATTTTCTCAGTCCACTCAATGCTTTGGCAAAAGAATGAGTATACATTTCTATTATACTCAAAAATACTGACTGCATACTGAATGGAAACAGCTTAGATGAAGTTCCCACATGATTCTGACTTGTTTGGAAGTAGTTTCATGCTTCTGCTCATTAAGAGAAAAAAGTTGTCATCTCACTGCACACAATGGTCTGACTTCAAAGTAATGTGCATTTCAATTTTACTCATAACTACTGACTGGAAAGGTAATGGAAACACCTTTGGTTTACTTCTCACATGATTCTGAGTTGTTTGAAAGTTGTTTCATGCTTCTGCTCCTCAAGACAAAAAAGCTGTTTTCTCAGAGCATACAATGCTCTGACATTACAGCAGTATACATTTGAAATTTACTCAAATCTACTGAATGCAAACCTGATGGAAACACATTGGGTTTACTTCCCACATGATTCTGAGTAGTTTGAAAGTAGTTTCATGCCTCTGCTCATCAAGACAAAAAAGTTCTTTTCTCAGTCCACACAATGCTTTGACTAAAGAATGAGTATACATTTCTATTATTCTCAAAAATACTGACTGCACACTGAATGGAAACAGCTTAGATGAAGTTCCCACATGATTCT
This sequence comes from Mobula birostris, assembly GCF_030028105.1. NCBI lineage: Eukaryota > Metazoa > Chordata > Chondrichthyes > Myliobatiformes > Myliobatidae > Mobula > Mobula birostris. The sequence goes on from NW_027278361.1 coordinate 47,204, forward strand.
GTCTTGTTTGGAAGTAGTTTCATGCTTCTGCTCATTAAGAGAAAAAAGTTGTCATCTCAGTGCAGACACTGCTCTAACTTGAAAGTAATGTACATTACAATTTTACTCAAAAGTACTGACTGCAAAGCTGATCGAAACACCTTTGGTTTACTTCTCACATGATTCTGAGTTGTTTGAAAGTTGTTTCATGCTTCTGCTCCTCAAGACAAAAAAGCTGTTTTCTCAGAGCATACAATGCTCTGACATTACAGCAGTATACATTTGAATTTTACTCAAATCTACTGAATGCAAACCTGATGGAAACACATTGGGTTTACTTCACACATGATTGTGAGTAGTTTGAAAGTAGTTTCATGCCTCTGCTCATCAAGACAAAAGAGTTCTTTTCTCAGTCCACACAATGCTTTGACAAAAGAATGAGTATACATTTCTATTATACTCAAAAATACTGACTGCATACTCAATGGAAACAGCTTAGATGAAGTTCCCACATGATTCTGACTTGTTTGGAAGTAGTTTCATGCTTCTGCTCATTGAGAGAAAAAAGTTGTCATGTCAGTGCACACAATGCTCTGACTTCAAAGTAATGAACATTTCAATTTTACTCAAATCTACTGACTGGAAAGGTAATGGAAACACCTTTGGTTTACTTCACACATGATTCTGAGTTGTTTGAAAGTTGTTTCATGCTTCTGCTCCTCAAGACAAAAAAGCTGTTTTCTCAGAGCATACAATGCTCTGACATTACAGCAGTATACATATGAATTTTACTCAAATCTACTGAATGCAAACCTGATGGAAACACATTGGGTTTACTTCCCACATGATTCTGAGTAGCTTGATAGTAGTTTCATGCTTCTGCTCATCAAGACAAAAAAGTTATTTTCTCAGTCCACACAATGCTTTGGCAAAAGAATGAGTATACATTTCTATTATACTCAAAAATACTGACTGCATACTGAATGGAAACAGCTTAGATGAAGTTCCCACATGATTCTGACTTGTTTGGAAGTAGTTTCATGCTTCTGCTCATTAAGAGAAAAAAGTTGTCATCTCACTGCACACAATGGTCTGACTTCAAAGTAATGTGCATTTCAATTTTACTCATAACTACTGACTGGAAAGGTAATGGAAACACCTTTGGTTTACTTCTCACATGATTCTGAGTTGTTTGAAAGTTGTTTCATGCTTCTGCTCCTCAAGACAAAAAAGCTGTTTTCTCAGAGCATACAATGCTCTGACATTACAGCAGTATACAGTTGAATTTTACTCAAATCTACTGAATGCAAACCTGATGGAAACACATTGGGTTTACTTCCCACATGATTCTGAGTAGCTTGATAGTAGTTTCATGCTTCTGCTCATCAAGACAAAAAAGTTCTTTTCTCAGTCCACACAATACTTTGACAAAAGAATGAGTATACATTTCTATTATACTCAAAAATACTGACTGCATACTGAATGGAAACAGCTGAGATGAAGTTCCCACATGATTCTGACTTGTTTGGAAGTAGTTCCATGCTTCTGTTCATTAAGAGGAAAAAGTTGTCATCTCAGTGCACACTCTGCTCTAACTTGAAAGTAATGTGCATTTCAATTTTACTCATAACTACTGACTGGAAAGGTAATGGAAACACCTTTGGTTTACTTCTCACATGATTCTGAGTTGTTTGAAAGTTGTTTCATGCTTCTGCTCCTCAAGACAAAAAAGCTGTTTTCTCAGAGCATACAATGCTCTGACATTACAGCAGTATACATTTGAATTTTACTCAAATCTACTGAATGCAAACCTGATGGAAACACATTGGGTTTACTTCACACATGATTGTGAGTAGTTTGAAAGTAGTTTCATGCCTCTGCTCATCAAGACAAAAAAGTTATTTTCTCAGTCCACACAATGCTTTGACAAAAGAATGAGTATACAGTTCTATTATACTCAAAAATACTGACTGCATACTGAATGGAAACAGCTTAGATGAAGTTCCCACATGATTCTGACTTGTTTGGAAGTAGTTTCATGCTTCTGCTCATTAAGAGAAAAAAGTTGTCATCTCAGTGCACACAATGGTCTGACTTCAAAGTAATCTGCATTTCAATTTTACTCATAACTACTGACTGGAAAGGTAATGGAAACACCTTTGGTTTACTTCTCACATGATTCTGAGTTGTTTGAAAGTTGTTTCATGCTTCTGCTCCTCAAGACAAAAAAGCTGTTTTCTCAGAGCATACAATGCTCTGACATTACAGCAGTATACATTTGAATTTTACTCAAATCTACTGAATGCAAACCTGATGGAAACACATTGGGTTTACTTCCCACATGATTCTGAGTAGCTTGATAGTAGTTTCATGCTTCTGCTCATCAAGACAAAAAAGTTCTTTTCTCAGTCCACACAATGCTTTGACAAAAGAATGAGTATACATTTCGATTATACTCAAAAATACTGACTGCATACTGAATGGAAACAGCTCAGATGAAGTTCCCACATGATTCTGACTTGTTTGGAAGTAGTTTCATGCTTCTGCTCATTAAGAGAAAAAAGTTGTCATCTCAGTGCACACAATGCTCTGACTTCAAAGTAATGAACATTTCAATTTTACTCAAAACTACTGACTGGAAAGGTAATGGAAACACCTTTGGTTTACTTCTCACATGATTCTGAGTTGTTTGAAAGTTGTTTCATGCTTCTGCTCCTCAAGACAAAAAAGCTGTTTTCTCAGAGCATACAATGCTCTGACATTACAGCAGTATACAGTTGAATTTTACTCAAATCTACTGAATGCAAACCTGATGGAAACACATTGGGTTTACTTCCCACATGATTCTGAGTAGCTTGATAGTAGTTTCATGCTTCTGCTCATCAAGACAAAAAAGTTATTTTCTCAGTCCACACAATGCTTTGGCAAAAGAATGAGTATACATTTCTATTATACTCAAAAATACTGACTGCATACTGAATGGAAACAGCTTAGATGAAGTTCCCACATGATTCTGACTTGTTTGGAAGTAGTTTCATGCTTCTGCTCATTAAGAGAAAAAAGTTGTCATCTCACTGCACACAATGGTCTGACTTCAAAGTAATGTGCATTTCAATTTTACTCATAACTACTGACTGGAAAGGTAATGGTAACACCTTTGGTTTACTTCTCACATGATTCTGAGTTGTTTGAAAGTTGTTTCATGCTTCTGCTCCTCAAGACAAAAAAGCTGTTTTCTCAGAGCATACAATGCTCTGACATTACAGCAGTATACATTTGAAATTTACTCAAATCTACTGAATGCAAACCTGATGGAAACACATTGGGTTTACTTCCCACATGATTCTGAGTAGTTTGAAAGTAGTTTCATGCCTCTGCTCATCAAGACAAAAAAGTTCTTTTCTCAGTCCACACAATGCTTTGACTAAAGAATGAGTATACATTTCTATTATTCTCAAAAATACTGACTGCACACTGAATGGAAACAGCTTAGATGAAGTTCCCACATGATTCTGTCTTGTTTGGAAGTAGTTTCATGCTTCTGCTCATTAAGAGAAAAAAGTTGTCATCTCAGTGCAGACACTGCTCTAACTTGAAAGTAATGTACATTACAATTTTACTCAAAAGTACTGACTGCAAAGCTGATCGAAACACCTTTGGTTTACTTCTCACATGATTCTGAGTTGTTTGAAAGTTGTTTCATGCTTCTGCTCCTCAAGACAAAAAAGCTGTTTTCTCAGAGCATACAATGCTCTGACATTACAGCAGTATACATATGAATTTTACTCAAATCTACTGAATGCAAACCTGATGGAAACACATTGGGTTTACTTCACACATGATTGTGAGTAGTTTGAAAGTAGTTTCATGCCTCTGCTCATCAAGACAAAAGAGTTCTTTTCTCAGTCCACACAATGCTTTGACAAAAGAATGAGTATACATTTCTATTATACTCAAAAATACTGACTGCATACTCAATGGAAACAGCTTAGATGAAGTTCCCACATGATTCTGACTTGTTTGGAAGTAGTTTCATGCTTCTGCTCATTGAGAGAAAAAAGTTGTCATGTCAGTGCACACAATGCTCTGACTTCAAAGTAATGAACATTTCAATTTTACTCAAATCTACTGACTGGAAAGGTAATGGAAACACCTTTGGTTTACTTCACACATGATTCTGAGTTGTTTGAAAGTTGTTTCATGCTTCTGCTCCTCAAGACAAAAAAGCTGTTTTCTCAGAGCATACAATGCTCTGACATTACAGCAGTATACATATGAATTTTACTCAAATCTACTGAATGCAAACCTGATGGAAACACATTGGGTTTACTTCCCACATGATTCTGAGTAGCTTGATAGTAGTTTCATGCTTCTGCTCATCAAGACAAAAAAGTTATTTTCTCAGTCCACACAATGCTTTGGCAAAAGAATGAGTATACATTTCTATTATACTCAAAAATACTGACTGCATACTGAATGGAAACAGCTTAGATGAAGTTCCCACATGATTCTGACTTGTTTGGAAGTAGTTTCATGCTTCTGCTCATTAAGAGAAAAAAGTTGTCATCTCACTGCACACAATGGTCTGACTTCAAAGTAATGTGCATTTCAATTTTACTCATAACTACTGACTGGAAAGGTAATGGAAACACCTTTGGTTTACTTCTCACATGATTCTGAGTTGTTTGAAAGTTGTTTCATGCTTCTGCTCCTCAAGACAAAAAAGCTGTTTTCTCAGAGCATACAATGCTCTGACATTACAGCAGTATACATTTGAAATTTACTCAAATCTACTGAATGCAAACCTGATGGAAACACATTGGGTTTACTTCCCACATGATTCTGAGTAGTTTGAAAGTAGTTTCATGCCTCTGCTCATCAAGACAAAAAAGTTCTTTTCTCAGTCCACACAATGCTTTGACTAAAGAATGAGTATACATTTCTATTATTCTCAAAAATACTGACTGCACACTGAATGGAAACAGCTTAGATGAAGTTCCCACATGATTCTGTCTTGTTTGGAAGTAGTTTCATGCTTCTGCTCATTAAGAGAAAAAAGTTGTCATCTCAGTGCAGACACTGCTCTAACTTGAAAGTAATGTACATTACAATTTTACTCAAAAGTACTGACTGCAAAGCTGATCGAAACACCTTTGGTTTACTTCTCACATGATTCTGAGTTGTTTGAAAGTTGTTTCATGCTTCTGCTCCTCAAGACAAAAAAGCTGTTTTCTCAGAGCATACAATGCTCTGACATTACAGCAGTATACATTTGAATTTTACTCAAATCTACTGAATGCAAACCTGATGGAAACACATTGGGTTTACTTCACACATGATTGTGAGTAGTTTGAAAGTAGTTTCATGCCTCTGCTCATCAAGACAAAAGAGTTCTTTTCTCAGTCCACACAATGCTTTGACAAAAGAATGAGTATACATTTCTATTATACTCAAAAATACTGACTGCATACTCAATGGAAACAGCTTAGATGAAGTTCCCACATGATTCTGACTTGTTTGGAAGTAGTTTCATGCTTCTGCTCATTGAGAGAAAAAAGTTGTCATGTCAGTGCACACAATGCTCTGACTTCAAAGTAATGAACATTTCAATTTTACTCAAATCTACTGACTGGAAAGGTAATGGAAACACCTTTGGTTTACTTCACACATGATTCTGAGTTGTTTGAAAGTTGTTTCATGCTTCTGCTCCTCAAGACAAAAAAGCTGTTTTCTCAGAGCATACAATGCTCTGACATTACAGCAGTATACATATGAATTTTACTCAAATCTACTGAATGCAAACCTGATGGAAACACATTGGGTTTACTTCCCACATGATTCTGAGTAGCTTGATAGTAGTTTCATGCTTCTGCTCATCAAGACAAAAAAGTTATTTTCTCAGTCCACACAATGCTTTGGCAAAAGAATGAGTATACATTTCTATTATACTCAAAAATACTGACTGCATACTGAATGGAAACAGCTTAGATGAAGTTCCCACATGATTCTGACTTGTTTGGAAGTAGTTTCATGCTTCTGCTCATTAAGAGAAAAAAGTTGTCATCTCACTGCACACAATGGTCTGACTTCAAAGTAATGTGCATTTCAATTTTACTCATAACTACTGACTGGAAAGGTAATGGAAACACCTTTGGTTTACTTCTCACATGATTCTGAGTTGTTTGAAAGTTGTTTCATGCTTCTGCTCCTCAAGACAAAAAAGCTGTTTTCTCAGAGCATACAATGCTCTGACATTACAGCAGTATACAGTTGAATTTTACTCAAATCTACTGAATGCAAACCTGATGGAAACACATTGGGTTTACTTCCCACATGATTCTGAGTAGCTTGATAGTAGTTTCATGCTTCTGCTCATCAAGACAAAAAAGTTCTTTTCTCAGTCCACACAATACTTTGACAAAAGAATGAGTATACATTTCTATTATACTCAAAAATACTGACTGCATACTGAATGGAAACAGCTGAGATGAAGTTCCCACATGATTCTGACTTGTTTGGAAGTAGTTCCATGCTTCTGTTCATTAAGAGGAAAAAGTTGTCATCTCAGTGCACACTCTGCTCTAACTTGAAAGTAATGTGCATTTCAATTTTACTCATAACTACTGACTGGAAAGGTAATGGAAACACCTTTGGTTTACTTCTCACATGATTCTGAGTTGTTTGAAAGTTGTTTCATGCTTCTGCTCCTCAAGACAAAAAAGCTGTTTTCTCAGAGCATACAATGCTCTGACATTACAGCAGTATACATTTGAATTTTACTCAAATCTACTGAATGCAAACCTGATGGAAACACATTGGGTTTACTTCACACATGATTGTGAGTAGTTTGAAAGTAGTTTCATGCCTCTGCTCATCAAGACAAAAAAGTTATTTTCTCAGTCCACACAATGCTTTGACAAAAGAATGAGTATACAGTTCTATTATACTCAAAAATACTGACTGCATACTGAATGGAAACAGCTTAGATGAAGTTCCCACATGATTCTGACTTGTTTGGAAGTAGTTTCATGCTTCTGCTCATTAAGAGAAAAAAGTTGTCATCTCAGTGCACACAATGGTCTGACTTCAAAGTAATCTGCATTTCAATTTTACTCATAACTACTGACTGGAAAGGTAATGGAAACACCTTTGGTTTACTTCTCACATGATTCTGAGTTGTTTGAAAGTTGTTTCATGCTTCTGCTCCTCAAGACAAAAAAGCTGTTTTCTCAGAGCATACAATGCTCTGACATTACAGCAGTATACATTTGAATTTTACTCAAATCTACTGAATGCAAACCTGATGGAAACACATTGGGTTTACTTCCCACATGATTCTGAGTAGCTTGATAGTAGTTTCATGCTTCTGCTCATCAAGACAAAAAAGTTCTTTTCTCAGTCCACACAATGCTTTGACAAAAGAATGAGTATACATTTCGATTATACTCAAAAATACTGACTGCATACTGAATGGAAACAGCTCAGATGAAGTTCCCACATGATTCTGACTTGTTTGGAAGTAGTTTCATGCTTCTGCTCATTAAGAGAAAAAAGTTGTCATCTCAGTGCACACAATGCTCTGACTTCAAAGTAATGAACATTTCAATTTTACTCAAAACTACTGACTGGAAAGGTAATGGAAACACCTTTGGTTTACTTCTCACATGATTCTGAGTTGTTTGAAAGTTGTTTCATGCTTCTGCTCCTCAAGACAAAAAAGCTGTTTTCTCAGAGCATACAATGCTCTGACATTACAGCAGTATACAGTTGAATTTTACTCAAATCTACTGAATGCAAACCTGATGGAAACACATTGGGTTTACTTCCCACATGATTCTGAGTAGCTTGATAGTAGTTTCATGCTTCTGCTCATCAAGACAAAAAAGTTATTTTCTCAGTCCACACAATGCTTTGGCAAAAGAATGAGTATACATTTCTATTATACTCAAAAATACTGACTGCATACTGAATGGAAACAGCTTAGATGAAGTTCCCACATGATTCTGACTTGTTTGGAAGTAGTTTCATGCTTCTGCTCATTAAGAGAAAAAAGTTGTCATCTCACTGCACACAATGGTCTGACTTCAAAGTAATGTGCATTTCAATTTTACTCATAACTACTGACTGGAAAGGTAATGGAAACACCTTTGGTTTACTTCTCACATGATTCTGAGTTGTTTGAAAGTTGTTTCATGCTTCTGCTCCTCAAGACAAAAAAGCTGTTTTCTCAGAGCATACAATGCTCTGACATTACAGCAGTATACATTTGAAATTTACTCAAATCTACTGAATGCAAACCTGATGGAAACACATTGGGTTTACTTCCCACATGATTCTGAGTAGTTTGAAAGTAGTTTCATGCCTCTGCTCATCAAGACAAAAAAGTTCTTTTCTCAGTCCACACAATGCTTTGACTAAAGAATGAGTATACATTTCTATTATTCTCAAAAATACTGACTGCACACTGAATGGAAACAGCTTAGATGAAGTTCCCACATGATTCTGTCTTGTTTGGAAGTAGTTTCATGCTTCTGCTCATTAAGAGAAAAAAGTTGTCATCTCAGTGCAGACACTGCTCTAACTTGAAAGTAATGTACATTACAATTTTACTCAAAAGTACTGACTGCAAAGCTGAACGAAACACCTTTGGTTTACTTCTCACATGATTCTGAGTTGTTTGAAAGTTGTTTCATGCTTCTGCTCCTCAAGACAAAAAAGCTGTTTTCTCAGAGCATACAATGCTCTGACATTACAGCAGTATACATATGAATTTTACTCAAATCTACTGAATGCAAACCTGATGGAAACACATTGGGTTTACTTCACACATGATTGTGAGTAGTTTGAAAGTAGTTTCATGCCTCTGCTCATCAAGACAAAAGAGTTCTTTTCTCAGTCCACACAATGCTTTGACAAAAGAATGAGTATACATTTCTATTATACTCAAAAATACTGACTGCATACTCAATGGAAACAGCTTAGATGAAGTTCCCACATGATTCTGACTTGTTTGGAAGTAGTTTCATGCTTCTGCTCATTGAGAGAAAAAAGTTGTCATGTCAGTGCACACAATGCTCTGACTTCAAAGTAATGAACATTTCAATTTTACTCAAATCTACTGACTGGAAAGGTAATGGAAACACCTTTGGTTTACTTCACACATGATTCTGAGTTGTTTGAAAGTTGTTTCATGCTTCTGCTCCTCAAGACAAAAAAGCTGTTTTCTCAGAGCATACAATGCTCTGACATTACAGCAGTATACATATGAATTTTACTCAAATCTACTGAATGCAAACCTGATGGAAACACATTGGGTTTACTTCCCACATGATTCTGAGTAGCTTGATAGTAGTTTCATGCTTCTGCTCATCAAGACAAAAAAGTTATTTTCTCAGTCCACACAATGCTTTGGCAAAAGAATGAGTATACATTTCTATTATACTCAAAAATACTGACTGCATACTGAATGGAAACAGCTTAGATGAAGTTCCCACATGATTCTGACTTGTTTGGAAGTAGTTTCATGCTTCTGCTCATTAAGAGAAAAAAGTTGTCATCTCACTGCACACAATGGTCTGACTTCAAAGTAATGTGCATTTCAATTTTACTCATAACTACTGACTGGAAAGGTAATGGAAACACCTTTGGTTTACTTCTCACATGATTCTGAGTTGTTTGAAAGTTGTTTCATGCTTCTGCTCCTCAAGACAAAAAAGCTGTTTTCTCAGAGCATACAATGCTCTGACATTACAGCAGTATACAGTTGAATTTTACTCAAATCTACTGAATGCAAACCTGATGGAAACACATTGGGTTTACTTCACACATGATTGTGAGTAGTTTGAAAGTAGTTTCATGCCTCTGCTCATCAAGACAAAAGAGTTCTTTTCTCAGTCCACACAATGCTTTGACAAAAGAATGAGTATACATTTCTATTATACTCAAAAATACTGACTGCATACTGAATGGAAACAGCTTAGATGAAGTTCCCACATGATTCTGACTTGTTTGGAAGTAGTTTCATGCTTCTGCTCATTAAGAGAAAAAAGTTGTCATCTCACTGCACACAATGGTCTGACTTCAAAGTAATGTGCATTTCAATTTTACTCATAACTACTGACTGGAAAGGTAATGGAAACACCTTTGGTTTACTTCTCACATGATTCTGAGTTGTTTGAAAGTTGTTTCATGCTTCTGCTCCTCAAGACAAAAAAGCTGTTTTCTCAGAGCATACAATGCTCTGACATTACAGCAGTATACATTTGAAATTTACTCAAATCTACTGAATGCAAACCTGATGGAAACACATTGGGTTTACTTCCCACATGATTCTGAGTAGTTTGAAAGTAGTTTCATGCCTCTGCTCATCAAGACAAAAAAGTTCTTTTCTCAGTCCACACAATGCTTTGACTAAAGAATGAGTATACATTTCTATTATTCTCAAAAATACTGACTGCACACTGAATGGAAACAGCTTAGATGAAGTTCCCACATGATTCTGTCTTGTTTGGAAGTAGTTTCATGCTTCTGCTCATTAAGAGAAAAAAGTTGTCATCTCAGTGCAGACACTGCTCTAACTTGAAAGTAATGTACATTACAATTTTACTCAAAAGTACTGACTGCAAAGCTGAACGAAACACCTTTGGTTTACTTCTCACATGATTCTGAGTTGTTTGAAAGTTGTTTCATGCTTCTGCTCCTCAAGACAAAAAAGCTGTTTTCTCAGAGCATACAATGCTCTGACATTACAGCAGTATACATATGAATTTTACTCAAATCTACTGAATGCAAACCTGATGGAAACACATTGGGTTTACTTCACACATGATTGTGAGTAGTTTGAAAGTAGTTTCATGCCTCTGCTCATCAAGACAAAAGAGTTCTTTTCTCAGTCCACACAATGCTTTGACAAAAGAATGAGTATACATTTCTATTATACTCAAAAATACTGACTGCATACTCAATGGAAACAGCTTAGATGAAGTTCCCACATGATTCTGACTTGTTTGGAAGTAGTTTCATGCTTCTGCTCATTGAGAGAAAAAAGTTGTCATGTCAGTGCACACAATGCTCTGACTTCAAAGTAATGAACATTTCAATTTTACTCAAATCTACTGACTGGAAAGGTAATGGAAACACCTTTGGTTTACTTCACACATGATTCTGAGTTGTTTGAAAGTTGTTTCATGCTTCTGCTCCTCAAGACAAAAAAGCTGTTTTCTCAGAGCATACAATGCTCTGACATTACAGCAGTATACATATGAATTTTACTCAAATCTACTGAATGCAAACCTGATGGAAACACATTGGGTTTACTTCCCACATGATTCTGAGTAGCTTGATAGTAGTTTCATGCTTCTGCTCATCAAGACAAAAAAGTTATTTTCTCAGTCCACACAATGCTTTGGCAAAAGAATGAGTATACATTTCTATTATACTCAAAAATACTGACTGCATACTGAATGGAAACAGCTTAGATGAAGTTCCCACATGATTCTGACTTGTTTGGAAGTAGTTTCATGCTTCTGCTCATTAAGAGAAAAAAGTTGTCATCTCACTGCACACAATGGTCTGACTTCAAAGTAATGTGCATTTCAATTTTACTCATAACTACTGACTGGAAAGGTAATGGAAACACCTTTGGTTTACTTCTCACATGATTCTGAGTTGTTTGAAAGTTGTTTCATGCTTCTGCTCCTCAAGACAAAAAAGCTGTTTTCTCAGAGCATACAATGCTCTGACATTACAGCAGTATACAGTTGAATTTTACTCAAATCTACTGAATGCAAACCTGATGGAAACACATTGGGTTTACTTCACACATGATTGTGAGTAGTTTGAAAGTAGTTTCATGCCTCTGCTCATCAAGACAAAAGAGTTCTTTTCTCAGTCCACACAATGCTTTGACAAAAGAATGAGTATACATTTCTATTATACTCAAAAATACTGACTGCATACTCAATGGAAACAGCTTAGATGAAGTTCCCACATGATTCTGACTTGTTTGGAAGTAGTTTCATGCTTCTGCTCATTGAGAGAAAAAAGTTGTCATGTCAGTGCACACAATGCTCTGACTTCAAAGTAATGAACATTTCAATTTTACTCAAATCTACTGACTGGAAAGGTAATGGAAACACCTTTGGTTTACTTCACACATGATTCTGAGTTGTTTGAAAGTTGTTTCATGCTTCTGCTCCTCAAGACAAAAAAGCTGTTTTCTCAGAGCATACAATGCTCTGACATTACAGCAGTATACATATGAATTTTACTCAAATCTACTGAATGCAAACCTGATGGAAACACATTGGGTTTACTTCCCACATGATTCTGAGTAGCTTGATAGTAGTTTCATGCTTCTGCTCATCAAGACAAAAAAGTTATTTTCTCAGTCCACACAATGCTTTGGCAAAAGAATGAGTATACATTTCTATTATACTCAAAAATACTGACTGCATACTGAATGGAAACAGCTTAGATGAAGTTCCCACATGATTCTGACTTGTTTGGAAGTAGTTTCATGCTTCTGCTCATTAAGAGAAAAAAGTTGTCATCTCACTGCACACAATGGTCTGACTTCAAAGTAATGTGCATTTCAATTTTACTCATAACTACTGACTGGAAAGGTAATGGAAACACCTTTGGTTTACTTCTCACATGATTCTGAGTTGTTTGAAAGTTGTTTCATGCTTCTGCTCCTCAAGACAAAAAAGCTGTTTTCTCAGAGCATACAATGCTCTGACATTACAGCAGTATACAGTTGAATTTTACTCAAATCTACTGAATGCAAACCTGATGGAAACACATTGGGTTTACTTCCCACATGATTCTGAGTAGCTTGATAGTAGTTTCATGCTTCTGCTCAACAAGACAAAAAAGTTCTTTTCTCAGTCCACACAATACTTTGACAAAAGAATGAGTATACATTTCTATTATACTCAAAAATACTGACTGCATACTGAATGGAAACAGCTGAGATGAAGTTCCCACATGATTCTGACTTGTTTGGAAGTAGTTCCATGCTTCTGTTCATTAAGAGGAAAAAGTTGTCATCTCAGTGCACACTCTGCTCTAACTTGAAAGTAATGTGCATTTCAATTTTACTCATAACTACTGACTGGAAAGGTAATGGAAACACCTTTGGTTTACTTCTCACATGATTCTGAGTTGTTTGAAAGTTGTTTCATGCTTCTGCTCCTCAAGACAAAAAAGCTGTTTTCTCAGAGCATACAATGCTCTGACATTACAGCAGTATACATTTGAATTTTACTCAAATCTACTGAATGCAAACCTGATGGAAACACATTGGGTTTACTTCACACATGATTGTGAGTAGTTTGAAAGTAGTTTCATGCCTCTGCTCATCAAGACAAAAAAGTTCTTTTCTCAGTCCACACAATGCTTTGACAAAAGAATGAGTATACATTTCTATTATACTCAAAAATACTGACTGCATACTCAATGGAAACAGCTTAGATGAAGTTCCCACATGATTCTGACTTGTTTGGAAGTAGTTTCATGCTTCTGCTCATTGAGAGAAAAAAGTTGTCATCTCAGTGCACACAATGCTCTATCTTCAAGGTAATGTACATTTCAATTTTACTCAAAAGTACTGACTGCAAAGCTCATGGAAACACCTTTGGTTTACTTCTCACATGATTCTGAGTTGTTTGAAAGTTGTTTCATGCTTCTGCTCCTCAAGACAAAAAAGCTGTTTTCTCAGAGCATACAATGCTCTGACATTACAGCAGTATACATTTGAATTTTACTCAAATCTACTGAATGCAAACCTGATGGAAACACATTGGGTTTACTTCACACATGATTGTGAGTAGTTTGAAAGTAGTTTCATGCCTCTGCTCATCAAGACAAAAAAGTTCTTTTCTCAGTCCACACAATGCTTTGACAAAAGAATGAGTATACATTTCTATTATACTCAAAAATACTGACTGCATACTCAATGGAAACAGCTTAGATGAAGTTCCCACATGATTCTGACTTGTTTGGAAGTAGTTTCATGCTTCTGCTCATTGAGAGAAAAAAGTTGTCATGTCAGTGCACACAATGCTCTGACTTCAAAGTAATGAACATTTCAATTTTACTCAAATCTACTGACTGGAAAGGTAATGGAAACACCTTTGGTTTACTTCACACATGATTCTGAGTTGCTTGAAAGTTGTTTCATGCTTCTGCTCCTCAAGACAAAAAAGCTGTTTTCTCAGAGCATACAATGCTCTGACATTACAGCAGTATACATATGAATTTTACTCAAATCTACTGAATGCAAACCTGATGGAAACACATTGGGTTTACTTCCCACATGATTCTGAGTAGCTTGATAGTAGTTTCATGCTTCTGCTCATCAAGACAAAAAAGTTATTTTCTCAGTCCACACAATGCTTTGGCAAAAGAATGAGTATACATTTCTATTAAACTCAAAAATACTGACTGCATACTGAATGGAAACAGCTTAGATGAAGTTCCCACATGATTCTGACTTGTTTGGAAGTAGTTTCATGCTTCTGCTCATTAAGAGAAAAAAGTTGTCATCTCACTGCACACAATGGTCTGACTTCAAAGTAATGTGCATTTCAATTTTACTCATAACTACTGACTGGAAAGGTAATGGAAACACCTTTGGTTTACTTCTCACATGATTCTGAGTTGTTTGAAAGTTGTTTCATGCTTCTGCTCCTCAAGACAAAAAAGCTGTTTTCTCAGAGCATACAATGCTCTGACATTACAGCAGTATACATTTGAATTTTACTCAAATCTACTGAATGCAAACCTGATGGAAACACATTGGGTTTACTTCCCACATGATTCTGAGTAGCTTGATAGTAGTTTCATGCTTCTGCTCATCAAGACAAAAAAGTTATTTTCTCAGTCCACACAATGCTTTGGCAAAAGAATGAGTATACATTTCGATTATACTCAAAAATACTGACTGCATACTGAATGGAAACAGCTCAGATGAAGTTCCCACATGATTCTGACTTGTTTGGAAGTAGTTTCATGCTTCTGCTCATTAAGAGAAAAAAGTTGTCATCTCAGTGCACACAATGCTCTGACTTCAAAGTAATGAACATTTCAATTTTACTCAAAACTACTGACTGGAAAGGTAATGGAAACACCTTTGGTTTACTTCTCACATGATTCTGAGTTGTTTGAAAGTTGTTTCATGCTTCTGCTCCTCAAGACAAAAAAGCTGTTTTCTCAGAGCATACAATGCTCTGACATTACAGCAGTATACATTTGAATTTTACTCAAATCTACTGAATGCAAACCTGATGGAAACACATTGGGTTTACTTCACACATGATTGTGAGTAGTTTGAAAGTAGTTTCATGCCTCTGCTCATCAAGACAAAAAAGTTCTTTTCTCAGTCCACACAATGCTTTGACAAAAGAATGAGTATACATTTCTATTATATTATACTCAAAAATACTGACTGCATACTGAATGGAAACAGCTTGATGAAGTTTCCTCATGATTCTGACTTGTTTGGAAGTATTTCATGCTTATGCCATTAAGAGAAAAAAGTTCTCATCTCAGTGCACACATGCTCTATCTTCAAGTAATGTACATTTCAATTTTACTCAAAAGTACTGACTGCAAAGCTCATGGAAACACCTTTGGTTTACATCTCACATGATTCTGAGTTGTTTGAAAGTTGTTTCATGCTTCTGCTCCTCAAGACAAAAAAGCTGTTTTCTCAGAGCATACAATGCTCTGACATTACACCAGTATACATTTGAATTTTACTCAAATCTACTGAATGCGAACCTGATGGAAACACATTGGGTTTATTTCCCACATGATTCTGAGTAGCTTGAAAGTAGTTTCATGCTTCTGCTCATCAAGACAAAAAAGTTCTTTTCTCAGTCCACACAATACTTTGACAAAAGAATGAGTATACATTTCTATTATACTCAAAAATACTGACTGCATACTGAATGGAAACAGCTGAGATGAAGTTCCCACATGATTCTGACTTGTTTGGAAGTAGTTTCATGCTTCTGTTCATTAAGAGGAAAAAGTTGTCATCTCAGTGCAGACACTGCTCTAACTTGAAAGTAATGTACATTACAATTTTACTCAAAAGTACTGACTGCAAAGCTGATCGAAACACCTTTGGTTTACTTCTCACATGATTCTGAGTTGTTTGAAAGTTGTTTCATGCTTCTGCTCCTCAAGACAAAAAAGCTGTTTTCTCAGAGCATACAATGCTCTGACATTACAGCAGTATACATTTGAATTTTACTCAAATCTACTGAATGCAAACCTGATGGAAACACATTGGGTTTACTTCACACATGATTGTGAGTAGTTTGAAAGTAGTTTCATGCCTCTGCTCATCAAGACAAAAGAGTTCTTTTCTCAGTCCACACAATGCTTTGACAAAAGAATGAGTATACATTTCTATTATACTCAAAAATACTGACTGCATACTCAATGGAAACAGCTTAGATGAAGTTCCCACATGATTCTGACTTGTTTGGAAGTAGTTTCATGCTTCTGCTCATTGAGAGAAAAAAGTTGTCATGTCAGTGCACACAATGCTCTGACTTCAAAGTAATGAACATTTCAATTTTACTCAAATCTACTGACTGGAAAGGTAATGGAAACACCTTTGGTTTACTTCACACATGATTCTGAGTTGTTTGAAAGTTGTTTCATGCTTCTGCTCCTCAAGACAAAAAAGCTGTTTTCTCAGAGCATACAATGCTCTGACATTACAGCAGTATACATATGAATTTTACTCAAATCTACTGAATGCAAACCTGATGGAAACACATTGGGTTTACTTCCCACATGATTCTGAGTAGCTTGATAGTAGTTTCATGCTTCTGCTCATCAAGACAAAAAAGTTATTTTCTCAGTCCACACAATGCTTTGGCAAAAGAATGAGTATACATTTCTATTATACTCAAAAATACTGACTGCATACTGAATGGAAACAGCTTAGATGAAGTTCCCACATGATTCTGACTTGTTTGGAAGTAGTTTCATGCTTCTGCTCATTAAGAGAAAAAAGTTGTCATCTCACTGCACACAATGGTCTGACTTCAAAGTAATGTGCATTTCAATTTTACTCATAACTACTGACTGGAAAGGTAATGGAAACACCTTTGGTTTACTTCTCACATGATTCTGAGTTGTTTGAAAGTTGTTTCATGCTTCTGCTCCTCAAGACAAAAAAGCTGTTTTCTCAGAGCATACAATGCTCTGACATTACAGCAGTATACAGTTGAATTTTACTCAAATCTACTGAATGCAAACCTGATGGAAACACATTGGGTTTACTTCCCACATGATTCTGAGTAGCTTGATAGTAGTTTCATGCTTCTGCTCATCAAGACAAAAAAGTTCTTTTCTCAGTCCACACAATACTTTGACAAAAGAATGAGTATACATTTCTATTATACTCAAAAATACTGACTGCATACTGAATGGAAACAGCTGAGATGAAGTTCCCACATGATTCTGACTTGTTTGGAAGTAGTTCCATGCTTCTGTTCATTAAGAGGAAAAAGTTGTCATCTCAGTGCACACTCTGCTCTAACTTGAAAGTAATGTGCATTTCAATTTTACTCATAACTACTGACTGGAAAGGTAATGGAAACACCTTTGGTTTACTTCTCACATGATTCTGAGTTGTTTGAAAGTTGTTTCATGCTTCTGCTCCTCAAGACAAAAAAGCTGTTTTCTCAGAGCATACAATGCTCTGACATTACAGCAGTATACATTTGAATTTTACTCAAATCTACTGAATGCAAACCTGATGGAAACACATTGGGTTTACTTCACACATGATTGTGAGTAGTTTGAAAGTAGTTTCATGCCTCTGCTCATCAAGACAAAAAAGTTCTTTTCTCAGTCCACACAATGCTTTGACAAAAGAATGAGTATACATTTCTATTATACTCAAAAATACTGACTGCATACTCAATGGAAACAGCTTAGATGAAGTTCCCACATGATTCTGACTTGTTTGGAAGTAGTTTCATGCTTCTGCTCATTGAGAGAAAAAAGTTGTCATCTCAGTGCACACAATGCTCTATCTTCAAGGTAATGTACATTTCAATTTTACTCAAAAGTACTGACTGCAAAGCTCATGGAAACACCTTTGGTTTACTTCTCACATGATTCTGAGTTGTTTGAAAGTTGTTTCATGCTTCTGCTCCTCAAGACAAAAAAGCTGTTTTCTCAGAGCATACAATGCTCTGACATTACAGCAGTATACATTTGAATTTTACTCAAATCTACTGAATGCAAACCTGATGGAAACACATTGGGTTTACTTCACACATGATTGTGAGTAGTTTGAAAGTAGTTTCATGCCTCTGCTCATCAAGACAAAAAAGTTCTTTTCTCAGTCCACACAATGCTTTGACAAAAGAATGAGTATACATTTCTATTATACTCAAAAATACTGACTGCATACTCAATGGAAACAGCTTAGATGAAGTTCCCACATGATTCTGACTTGTTTGGAAGTAGTTTCATGCTTCTGCTCATTGAGAGAAAAAAGTTGTCATGTCAGTGCACACAATGCTCTGACTTCAAAGTAATGAACATTTCAATTTTACTCAAATCTACTGACTGGAAAGGTAATGGAAACACCTTTGGTTTACTTCACACATGATTCTGAGTTGCTTGAAAGTTGTTTCATGCTTCTGCTCCTCAAGACAAAAAAGCTGTTTTCTCAGAGCATACAATGCTCTGACATTACAGCAGTATACATATGAATTTTACTCAAATCTACTGAATGCAAACCTGATGGAAACACATTGGGTTTACTTCCCACATGATTCTGAGTAGCTTGATAGTAGTTTCATGCTTCTGCTCATCAAGACAAAAAAGTTATTTTCTCAGTCCACACAATGCTTTGGCAAAAGAATGAGTATACATTTCTATTAAACTCAAAAATACTGACTGCATACTGAATGGAAACAGCTTAGATGAAGTTCCCACATGATTCTGACTTGTTTGGAAGTAGTTTCATGCTTCTGCTCATTAAGAGAAAAAAGTTGTCATCTCACTGCACACAATGGTCTGACTTCAAAGTAATGTGCATTTCAATTTTACTCATAACTACTGACTGGAAAGGTAATGGAAACACCTTTGGTTTACTTCTCACATGATTCTGAGTTGTTTGAAAGTTGTTTCATGCTTCTGCTCCTCAAGACAAAAAAGCTGTTTTCTCAGAGCATACAATGCTCTGACATTACAGCAGTATACATTTGAATTTTACTCAAATCTACTGAATGCAAACCTGATGGAAACACATTGGGTTTACTTCCCACATGATTCTGAGTAGCTTGATAGTAGTTTCATGCTCCTGCTCATCAAGACAAAAAAGTTCTTTTCTCAGTCCACACAATGCTTTGGCAAAAGAATGAGTATACATTTCGATTATACTCAAAAATACTGACTGCATACTGAATGGAAACAGCTCAGATGAAGTTCCCACATGATTCTGACTTGTTTGGAAGTAGTTTCATGCTTCTGCTCATTAAGAGAAAAAAGTTGTCATCTCAGTGCACACAATGCTCTGACTTCAAAGTAATGAACATTTCAATTTTACTCAAAACTACTGACTGGAAAGGTAATGGAAACACCTTTGGTTTACTTCTCACATGATTCTGAGTTGTTTGAAAGTTGTTTCATGCTTCTGCTCCTCAAGACAAAAAAGCTGTTTTCTCAGAGCATACAATGCTCTGACATTACAGCAGTATACATTTGAATTTTACTCAAATCTACTGAATGCAAACCTGATGGAAACACATTGGGTTTACTTCACACATGATTGTGAGTAGTTTGAAAGTAGTTTCATGCCTCTGCTCATCAAGACAAAAAAGTTCTTTTCTCAGTCCACACAATGCTTTGACAAAAGAATGAGTATACATTTCTATTATACTCAAAAATACTGACTGCATACTGAATGGAAACAGCTTTGATGAAGTTTCCTCATGATTCTGACTTGTTTGGAAGTAGTTTCATGCTTCTGCTCATTAAGAGAAAAAAGTTCTCATCTCAGTGCACACAATGCTCTATCTTCAAGGTAATGTACATTTCAATTTTACTCAAAAGTACTGACTGCAAAGCTCATGGAAACACCTTTGGTTTACATCTCACATGATTCTGAGTTGTTTGAAAGTTGTTTCATGCTTCTGCTCCTCAAGACAAAAAAGCTGTTTTCTCAGAGCATACAATGCTCTGACATTACACCAGTATACATTTGAATTTTACTCAAATCTACTGAATGCGAACCTGATGGAAACACATTGGGTTTATTTCCCACATGATTCTGAGTAGCTTGAAAGTAGTTTCATGCTTCTGCTCATCAAGACAAAAAAGTTCTTTTCTCAGTCCACACAATACTTTGACAAAAGAATGAGTATACATTTCTATTATACTCAAAAATACTGACTGCATACTGAATGGAAACAGCTGAGATGAAGTTCCCACATGATTCTGACTTGTTTGGAAGTAGTTTCATGCTTCTGTTCATTAAGAGGAAAAAGTTGTCATCTCAGTGCACACTCTGCTCTAACATGAAAGTAATGTGCATTTCAATTTTACTCATAACTACTGACTGGAAAGGTAATGGAAACACCTTTGGTTTACTTCTCACATGATTCTGAGTTGTTTGAAAGTTGTTTCATGCTTCTGCTCCTCAAGACAAAAAAGCTGTTTTCTCAGAGCATACAATGCTCTGACATTACAGCAGTATACATTTGAATTTTACTCAAATCTACTGAATGCAAACCTGATGGAAACACATTGGGTTTACTTCACACATGATTGTGAGTAGTTTGAAAGTAGTTTCATGCCTCTGCTCATCAAGACAAAAAAGTTCTTTTCTCAGTCCACACAATGCTTTGACAAAAGAATGAGTATACATTTCTATTATACTCAAAAATACTGACTGCATACTCAATGGAAACAGCTTAGATGAAGTTCCCACATGATTCTGACTTGTTTGGAAGTAGTTTCATGCTTCTGCTCATTGAGAGAAAAAAGTTGTCATCTCAGTGCACACAATGCTCTATCTTCAAGGTAATGTACATTTCAATTTTACTCAAAAGTACTGACTGCAAAGCTCATGGAAACACCTTTGGTTTACTTCTCACATGATTCTGAGTTGTTTGAAAGTTGTTTCATGCTTCTGCTCCTCAAGACAAAAAAGCTGTTTTCTCAGAGCATACAATGCTCTGACATTACAGCAGTATACATTTGAATTTTACTCAAATCTACTGAATGCTAACCTGATGGAAACACATTGGGTTTACTTCACACATGATTGTGAGTAGTTTGAAAGTAGTTTCATGCCTCTGCTCATCAAGACAAAAAAGTTCTTTTCTCAGTCCACACAATGCTTTGACAAAAGAATGAGTATACATTTCTATTTTACTCAAAAATACTGACTGCATACTCAATGGAAACAGCTTAGATGAAGTTCCCACATGATTCTGACTTGTTTGGAAGTAGTTTCATGCTTCTGCTCATTGAGAGAAAAAAGTTGTCATCTCAGTGCACACAATGCTCTATCTTCAAGGTAATGTACATTTCAATTTTACTCAAAAGTACTGACTGCAAAGCTCATGGAAACACCTTTGGTTTACTTCTCACATGATTCTGAGTTGTTTGAAAGTTGTTTCATGCTTCTGCTCCTCAAGACAAAAAAGCTGTTTTCTCAGAGCATACAATGCTCTGACATTACAGCAGTATACATTTGAATTTTACTCAAATCTACTGAATGCAAACCTGATGGAAACACATTGGGTTTACTTCACACATGTTTGTGAGTAGTTTGAAAGTAGTTTCATGCCTCTGCTCATCAAGACAAAAAAGTTCTTTTCTCAGTCCACACAATGCTTTGACAAAAGAATGAGTATACATTTCTATTATACTCAAAAATACTGACTGCATACTCAATGGAAACAGCTTAGATGAAGTTCCCACATGATTCTGACTTGTTTGGAAGTAGTTTCATGCTTCTGCTCATTGAGGGAAAAAAGTTGTCATGTCAGTGCACACAATGCTCTGACTACAAAGTAATGAACATTTCAATTTTACTCAAATCTACTGACTGGAAAGGTAATGGAAACACCTTTGGTTTACTTCTCACATGATTCTGAGTTGTTTGAAAGTTGTTTCATGCTTCTGCTCCTCAAGACAAAAAAGCTGTTTTCTCAGAGCATACAATGCTCTGACATTACAGCAGTATACATTTGAATTTTACTCAAATCTACTGAATGCAAACCTGATGGAAACACATTGGGTTTACTTCCCACATGATTCTGAGTAGCTTGATAGTAGTTTCATGCTTCTGCTCATCAAGACAAAAAAGTTATTTTCTCAGTCCACATAATGCTTTGACAAAAGAATGAGTATACAGTTCTATTATACTCAAAAATACTGACTGCATACTGAATGGAAACAGCTTAGATGAAGTTCCCACATGATTCTGACTTGTTTGGAAGTAGTTTCATGCTTCTGCTCATTAAGAGAAAAAAGTTGTCATCTCAGTGCACACAATGGTCTGACTTCAAAGTAATCTGCATTTCAATTTTACTCATAACTACTGACTGGAAAGGTAATGGAAACACCTTTGGTTTACTTCTCACATGATTCTGAGTTGTTTGAAAGTTGTTTCATGCTTCTGCTCCTCAAGACAAAAAAGCTGTTGTCTCAGAGCATACAATGCTCTGACATTACAGCAGTATACATTTGAATTTTACTCAAATCTACTGAATGCAAACCTGATGGAAACACATTGGGTTTACTTCCCACATGATTCTGAGTAGCTTGATAGTAGTTTCATGCTTCTGCTCATCAAGACAAAAAAGTTCTTTTCTCAGTCCACACAATGCTTTGACAAAAGAATGAGTATACATTTCGATTATACTCAAAAATACTGACTGCATACTGAATGGAAACAGCTCAGATGAAGTTCCCACATGATTCTGACTTGTTTGGAAGTAGTTTCATGCTTCTGCTCATTAAGAGAAAAAAGTTGTCATCTCAGTGCACACAATGCTCTGACTTCAAAGTAATGAACATTTCAATTTTACTCAAAACTACTGACTGGAAAGGTAATGGAAACACCTTTGGTTTACTTCTCACATGATTCTGAGTTGTTTGAAAGTTGTTTCATGCTTCTGCTCCTCAAGACAAAAAAGCTGTTTTCTCAGAGCATACAATGCTCTGACATTACAGCAGTATACAGTTGAATTTTACTCAAATCTACTGAATGCAAACCTGATGGAAACACATTGGGTTTACTTCCCACATGATTCTGAGTAGCTTGATAGTAGTTTCATGCTTCTGCTCATCAAGACAAAAAAGTTATTTTCTCAGTCCACACAATGCTTTGGCAAAAGAATGAGTATACATTTCTATTATACTCAAAAATACTGACTGCATACTGAATGGAAACAGCTTAGATGAAGTTCCCACATGATTCTGACTTGTTTGGAAGTAGTTTCATGCTTCTGCTCATTAAGAGAAAAAAGTTGTCATCTCACTGCACACAATGGTCTGACTTCAAAGTAATGTGCATTTCAATTTTACTCATAACTACTGACTGGAAAGGTAATGGAAACACCTTTGGTTTACTTCTCACATGATTCTGAGTTGTTTGAAAGTTGTTTCATGCTTCTGCTCCTCAAGACAAAAAAGCTGTTTTCTCAGAGCATACAATGCTCTGACATTACAGCAGTATACATTTGAAATTTACTCAAATCTACTGAATGCAAACCTGATGGAAACACATTGGGTTTACTTCCCACATGATTCTGAGTAGTTTGAAAGTAGTTTCATGCCTCTGCTCATCAAGACAAAAAAGTTCTTTTCTCAGTCCACACAATGCTTTGACTAAAGAATGAGTATACATTTCTATTATTCTCAAAAATACTGACTGCACACTGAATGGAAACAGCTTAGATGAAGTTCCCACATGATTCTGTCTTGTTTGGAAGTAGTTTCATGCTTCTGCTCATTAAGAGAAAAAAGTTGTCATCTCAGTGCAGACACTGCTCTAACTTGAAAGTAATGTACATTACAATTTTACTCAAAAGTACTGACTGCAAAGCTGATCGAAACACCTTTGGTTTACTTCTCACATGATTCTGAGTTGTTTGAAAGTTGTTTCATGCTTCTGCTCCTCAAGACAAAAAAGCTGTTTTCTCAGAGCATACAATGCTCTGACATTACAGCAGTATACATTTGAATTTTACTCAAATCTACTGAATGCAAACCTGATGGAAACACATTGGGTTTACTTCACACATGATTGTGAGTAGTTTGAAAGTAGTTTCATGCCTCTGCTCATCAAGACAAAAGAGTTCTTTTCTCAGTCCACACAATGCTTTGACAAAAGAATGAGTATACATTTCTATTATACTCAAAAATACTGATGCATACTCAATGGAAACAGCTTAGATGAAGTTCCCACATGATTCTGACTTGTTTGGAAGTAGTTTCATGCTTCTGCTCATTGAGAGAAAAAAGTTGTCATGTCAGTGCACACAATGCTCTGACTTCAAAGTAATGAACATTTCAATTTTACTCAAATCTACTGACTGGAAAGGTAATGGAAACACCTTTGGTTTACTTCACACATGATTCTGAGTTGTTTGAAAGTTGTTTCATGCTTCTGCTCCTCAAGACAAAAAAGCTGTTTTCTCATAGCATACAATGCTCTGACATTACAGCAGTATACATATGAATTTTACTCAAATCTACTGAATGCAAACCTGATGGAAACACATTGGGTTTACTTCCCACATGATTCTGAGTAGCTTGATAGTAGTTTCATGCTTCTGCTCATCAAGACAAAAAAGTTATTTTCTCAGTCCACACAATGCTTTGGCAAAAGAATGAGTATACATTTCTATTATACTCAAAAATACTGACTGCATACTGAATGGAAACAGCTTAGATGAAGTTCCCACATGATTCTGACTTGTTTGGAAGTAGTTTCATGCTTCTGCTCATTAAGAGAAAAAAGTTGTCATCTCACTGCACACAATGGTCTGACTTCAAAGTAATGTGCATTTCAATTTTACTCATAACTACTGACTGGAAAGGTAATGGAAACACCTTTGGTTTACTTCTCACATGATTCTGAGTTGTTTGAAAGTTGTTTCATGCTTCTGCTCCTCAAGACAAAAAAGCTGTTTTCTCAGAGCATACAATGCTCTGACATTACAGCAGTATACATTTGAATTTTACTCAAATCTACTGAATGCAAACCTGATGGAAACACATTGGGTTTGCTTCCCACATGATTCTGAGTAGCTTGATAGTAGTTTCATGCTTCTGCTCATCAAGACAAAAAAGTTCTTTTCTCAGTCCACACAATACTTTGACAAAAGAATGAGTATACATTTCTATTATACTCAAAAATACTGACTGCATACTGAATGGAAACAGCTGAGATGAAGTTCCCACATGATTCTGACTTGTTTGGAAGTAGTTCCATGCTTCTGTTCATTAAGAGGAAAAAGTTGTCATCTCAGTGCACACTCTGCTCTAACTTGAAAGTAATGTGCATTTCAATTTTACTCATAACTACTGACTGGAAAGGTAATGGAAACACCTTTGGTTTACTTCTCACATGATTCTGAGTTGTTTGAAAGTTGTTTCATGCTTCTGCTCCTCAAGACAAAAAAGCTGTTTTCTCAGAGCATACAATGCTCTGACATTACACCAGTATACATTTGAATTTTACTCAAATCTACTGAATGCAAACCTGATGGAAACACATTGGGTTTACTTCACACATGATTGTGAGTAGTTTGAAAGTAGTTTCATGCCTCTGCTCATCAAGACAAAAAAGTTCTTTTCTCAGTCCACACAATGCTTTGACAAAAGAATGAGTATACATTTCTATTATACTCAAAAATACTGACTGCATACTCAATGGAAACAGCTTAGATGAAGTTCCCACATGATTCTGACTTGTTTGGAAGTAGTTTCATGCTTCTGCTCATTGAGAGAAAAAAGTTGTCATCTCAGTGCACACAATGCTCTATCTTCAAGGTAATGTACATTTCAATTTTACTCAAAAGTACTGACTGCAAAGCTCATGGAAACACCTTTGGTTTACTTCTCACATGATTCTGAGTTGTTTGAAAGTTGTTTCATGCTTCTGCTCCTCAAGACAAAAAAGCTGTTTTCTCAGAGCATACAATGCTCTGATATTACAGCAGTATACATTTGAATTTTACTCAAATCTACTGAATGCAAACCTGATGGAAACACATTGGGTTTACTTCACACATGATTGTGAGTAGTTTGAAAGTAGTTTCATGCCTCTGCTCATCAAGACAAAAAAGTTCTTTTCTCAGTCCACACAATGCTTTGACAAAAGAATGAGTATACATTTCTATTATACTCAAAAATACTGACTGCATACTCAATTGAAACAGCTTAGATGAAGTTCCCACATGATTCTGACTTGTTTGGAAGTAGTTTCATGCTTCTGCTCATTGAGAGAAAAAAGTTGTCATGTCAGTGCACACAATGCTCTGACTTCAAAGTAATGAACATTTCAATTTTACTCAAATCTACTGACTGGAAAGGTAATGGAAACACCTTTGGTTTACTTCACACATGATTCTGAGTTGCTTGAAAGTTGTTTCATGCTTCTGCTCCTCAAGACAAAAAAGCTGTTTTCTCAGAGCATACAATGCTCTGACATTACAGCAGTATACATATGAATTTTACTCAAATCTACTGAATGCAAACCTGATGGAAACACATTGGGTTTACTTCCCACATGATTCTGAGTAGCTTGATAGTAGTTTCATGCTTCTGCTCATCAAGACAAAAAAGTTATTTTCTCAGTCCACACAATGCTTTGGCAAAAGAATGAGTATACATTTCTATTAAACTCAAAAATACTGACTGCATACTGAATGGAAACAGCTTAGATGAAGTTCCCACATGATTCTGACTTGTTTGGAAGTAGTTTCATGCTTCTGCTCATTAAGAGAAAAAAGTTGTCATCTCACTGCACACAATGGTCTGACTTCAAAGTAATGTGCATTTCAATTTTACTCATAACTACTGACTGGAAAGGTAATGGAAACACCTTTGGTTTACTTCTCACATGATTCTGAGTTGTTTGAAAGTTGTTTCATGCTTCTGCTCCTCAAGACAAAAAAGCTGTTTTCTCAGAGCATACAATGCTCTGACATTACACCAGTATACATTTGAATTTTACTCAAATCTACTGAATGCAAACCTGATGGAAACACATTGGGTTTACTTCCCACATGATTCTGAGTAGCTTTATAGTAGTTTCATGCTTCTGCTCATCAAGACAAAAAAGTTCTTTTCTCAGTCCACACAATGCTTTGGCAAAAGAATGAGTATACATTTCGATTATACTCAAAAATACTGACTGCATACTGAATGGAAACAGCTCAGATGAAGTTCCCACATGATTCTGACTTGTTTGGAAGTAGTTTCATGCTTTTGCTCATTAAGAGAAAAAAGTTGTCATCTCAGTGCACACAATGCTCTGACTTCAAAGTAATGAACATTTCAATTTTACTCAAAACTACTGACTGGAAAGGTAATGGAAACACCTTTGGTTTACTTCTCACATGATTCTGAGTTGTTTGAAAGTTGTTTCATGCTTCTGCTCCTCAAGACAAAAAAGCTGTTTTCTCAGAGCATACAATGCTCTGACATTACAGCAGTATACAGTTGAATTTTACTCAAATCTACTGAATGCAAACCTGATGGAAACACATTGGGTTTACTTCCCACATGATTCTGAGTAGCTTGATAGTAGTTTCATGCTTCTGCTCATCAAGACAAAAAAGTTCTTTTCTCAGTCCACACAATACTTTGACAAAAGAATGAGTATACATTTCTATTATACTCAAAAATACTGACTGCATACTGAATGGAAACAGCTGAGATGAAGTTCCCACATGATTCTGACTTGTTTGGAAGTAGTTCCATGCTTCTGTTCATTAAGAGGAAAAAGTTGTCATCTCAGTGCACACTCTGCTCTAACTTGAAAGTAATGTGCATTTCAATTTTACTCATAACTACTGACTGGAAAGGTAATGGAAACACCTTTGGTTTACTTCTCACATGATTCTGAGTTGTTTGAAAGTTGTTTCATGCTTCTGCTCCTCAAGACAAAAAAGCTGTTTCCTCAGAGCATACAATGCTCTGACATTACAGCAGTATACATTTGAATTTTACTCAAATCTACTGAATGCAAACCTGATGGAAACACATTGGGTTTACTTCACACATGATTGTGAGTAGTTTGAAAGTAGTTTCATGCCTCTGCTCATCAAGACAAAAAAGTTCTTTTCTCAGTCCACACAATGCTTTGACAAAAGAATGAGTATACATTTCTATTATACTCAAAAATACTGACTGCATACTCAATGGAAACAGCTTAGATGAAGGTCCCACATGATTCTGACTTGTTTGGAAGTAGTTTCATGCTTCTGCTCATTGAGAGAAAAAAGTTGTCATGTCAGTGCGCACAATGCTCTGACTTCAAAGTAATGAACATTTCAATTTTACTCAAATCTACTGACTGGAAAGGTAATGGAAACACCTTTGGTTTACTTCACACATGATTCTGAGTTGTTTGAAAGTTGTTTCATGCTTCTGCTCCTCAAGACAAAAAAGCTGTTTTCTCAGAGCATACAATGCTCTGACATTACAGCAGTATACATTTGAATTTTACTCAAATCTACTGAATGCAAACCTGATGGAAACACATTGGGTTTACTTCCCACATGATTCTGAGTAGCTTGATAGTAGTTTCATGCTTCTGCTCATCAAGACAAAAAAGTTATTTTCTCAGTCCACACAATACTTTGGCAAAAGAATGAGCATACATTTCTATTATACTCAAAAATACTGACTGCATACTGAATGGAAACAGCTTAGATGAAGTTCCCACATGATTCTGACTTGTTTGGAAGTAGTTTCATGCTTCTGCTCATTAAGAGAAAAAAGTTGTCATCTCACTGCACACAATGGTCTGACTTCAAAGTAATGTGCATTTCAATTTTACTCATAACTACTGACTGGAAAGGTAATGGAAACACCTTTGGTTTAGTACTCACATGATTCTGAGTTGTTTGAAAGTTGTTTCATGCTTCTGCTCCTCAAGACAAAAAAGCTGTTTTCTCAGAGCATACAATGCTCTGACATTACAGCAGTATACATTTGAATTTTACTCAAATCTACTGAATGCAAACCTGATGGAAACACATTGGGTTTACTTCCCACATGATTCTGAGTAGCTTGATAGTAGTTTCATGCTTCTGCTCATCAAGACAAAAAAGTTCTTTTCTCAGTCCACACAATGCTTTGGCAAAAGAATGAGTATACATTTCGATTATACTCAAAAATACTGACTGCATACTGAATGGAAACAGCTCAGATGAAGTTCCCACATGATTCTGACTTGTTTGGAAGTAGTTTCATGCTTCTGCTCATTAAGAGAAAAAAGTTGTCATCTCAGTGCACACAATGCTCTGACTTCAAAGTAATGAACATTTCAATTTTACTCAAAACTACTGACTGGAAAGGTAATGGAAACACCTTTGGTTTACTCCTCACATGATTCTGAGTTGTTTGAAAGTTGTTTCATGCTTCTGCTCCTCAAGACAAAAAAGCTGTTTTCTCAGAGCATACAATGCTCTGACATTACAGCAGTATACAGTTGAATTTTACTCAAATCTACTGAATGCAAACCTGATGGAAACACATTGGGTTTACTTCCCACATGATTCTGAGTAGCTTGATAGTAGTTTCATGCTTCTGCTCATCAAGACAAAAAAGTTATTTTCTCAGTCCACACATTGCTTTGGCAAAAGAATGAGTATACATTTCTATTATACTCAAAAATACTGACTGCATACTGAATGGAAACAGCTTAGATGAAGTTCCCACATGATTCTGACTTGTTTGGAAGTAGTTTCATGCTTCTGCTCATTAAGAGAAAAAAGTTGTCATCTCAGTGCACACAATGGTCTGACTTCAAAGTAATCTGCATTTCAATTTTACTCATAACTACTGACTGGAAAGGTAATGGAAACACCTTTGGTTTACTTCTCACATGATTCTGAGTTGTTTGAAAGTAGTTTCATGCTTCTGCTCCTCAAGACAAAAAAGCTGTTTTCTCAGAGCATACAATGCTCTGACATTACAGCAGTATACATTTGAATTTTACTCAAATCTACTGAATGCAAACCTGATGGAAACACATTGGGTTTACTTCCCACATGATTCTGAGTAGCTTGATAGTAGTTTCATGCTTCTGCTCATCAAGACAAAAAAGTTCTTTTCTCAGTCCACACAATGCTTTGGCAAAAGAATGAGTATACATTTCTATTATACTCAAAAATACTGACTGCATACTGAATGGAAACAGCTCAGATGAAGTTCCCACATGATTCTGACTTGTTTGGAAGTAGTTTCATGCTTCTGCTCATTAAGAGAAAAAAGTTGTCATCTCAGTGCACACAATGCTCTGACTTCAAAGTAATGAACATTTCAATTTTACTCAAAACTACTGACTGGAAAGGTAATGGAAACACCTTTGGTTTACTTCTCACATGATTCTGAGTTGTTTGAAAGTTGTTTCATGCTTCTGCTCCTCAAGACAAAAAAGCTGTTTTCTCAGAGCATACAATGCTCTGACATTACAGCAGTATACAGTTGAATTTTACTCAAATCTACTGAATGCAAACCTGATGGAAACACATTGGGTTTACTTCCCACATGATTCTGAGTAGCTTGATAGTAGTTTCATGCTTCTGCTCATCAAGACAAAAAAGTTATTTTCTCAGTCCACACAATGCTTTGGCAAAAGAATGAGTATACATTTCTATTATACTCAAAAATACTGACTGCATACTGAATGGAAACAGCTTAGATGAAGTTCCCACATGATTCTGACTTGTTTGGAAGTAGTTTCATGCTTCTGCTCATTAAGAGAAAAAAGTTGTCATCTCACTGCACACAATGGTCTGACTTCAAAGTAATGTGCATTTCAATTTTACTCATAACTACTGACTGGAAAGGTAATGGAAACACCTTTGGTTTACTTCTCACATGATTCTGAGTTGTTTGAAAGTTGTTTCATGCTTCTGCTCCTCAAGACAAAAAAGCTGTTTTCTCAGAGCATACAATGCTCTGACATTACAGCAGTATACATTTGAAATTTACTCAAATCTACTGAATGCAAACCTGATGGAAACACATTGGGTTTACTTCCCACATGATTCTGAGTAGTTTGAAAGTAGTTTCATGCCTCTGCTCATCAAGACAAAAAAGTTCTTTTCTCAGTCCACACAATGCTTTGACTAAAGAATGAGTATACATTTCTATTATTCTCAAAAATACTGACTGCACACTGAATGGAAACAGCTTAGATGAAGTTCCCACATGATTCTGTCTTGTTTGGAAGTAGTTTCATGCTTCTGCTCATTAAGAGAAAAAAGTTGTCATCTCAGTGCAGACACTGCTCTAACTTGAAAGTAATGTACATTACAATTTTACTCAAAAGTACTGACTGCAAAGCTGATCGAAACACCTTTGGTTTACTTCACACATGATTCTGAGTTGTTTGAAAGTTGTTTCATGCTTCTGCTCCTCAAGACAAAAAAGCTGTTTTCTCAGAGCATACAATGCTCTGACATTACAGCAGTATACATTTGAATTTTACTCATATCTACTGAATGCAAACCTGATGGAAACACATTGGGTTTACTTCCCTCATGATTCTGAGTAGCTTGAAAGTAGTTTCATGCCTCTGCTCATCAAGACAAAAAAGTTCTTTTCTCAGTGCACACAGCGCCTAGACCAAAGAATGATTATACATTTCTATTATACTCAAAAATACTGACTGCATACTGAATGGAAACAGCTTTGATGAAGTTTCCTCATGATTCTGACTTGTTTGGAAGTAGTTTCATGCTTCTGCTCATTAAGAGAAAAAAGTTGTCATCTCAGTGCACACAATGCTCTATCTTCAAGGTAATGTACATTTCAATTTTACTCAAAAGTACTGACTGCAAAGCTCATGGAAACACCTTTGGTTTACTTCTCACATGATTCTGAGTTGTTTGAAAGTTGTTTCATGCTTCTGCTCCTCAAGACAAAAAAGCTGTTTTCTCAGAGCATACAATGCTCTGACATTACACCAGTATACATTTGAATTTTACTCAAATCTACTGAATGCGAACCTGATGGAAACACATTGGGTTTATTTCCCACATGATTCTGAGTAGCTTGAAAGTAGTTTCATGCTTCTGCTCATCAAGACAAAAAAGTTCTTTTCTCAGTCCACACAATACTTTGACAAAAGAATGAGTATACATTTCTATTATACTCAAAAATACTGACTGCATACTGAATGGAAACAGCTGAGATGAAGTTCCCACATGATTCTGACTTGTTTGGAAATAGTTTCATGCTTCTGTTCATTAAGAGGAAAAAGTTGTCATCTCAGTGCACACTCTGCTCTAACTTGAAAGTAATGTGCATTTCAATTTTACTCATAACTACTGACTGGAAAGGTAATGGAAACACCTTTGGTTTACTTCTCACATGATTCTGAGTTGTTTGAAAGTTGTTTCATGCTTCTGCTCATCAAGACAAAAAAGTTCTTTTCTCAGTCCACACAATGCTTTGACAAAAGAATGAGTATACATTTCTATTATACTCAAAAATACTGACTGCATACTCAATGGAAACAGCTTAGATGAAGTTCCCACATGATTCTGACTTGTTTGGAAGTAGTTTCATGCTTCTGCTCATTAAGAGAAAAAAGTTGTCATCTCACTGCACACAATGGTCTGACTTCAAAGTAATGTGCATTTCAATTTTACTCATAACTACTGACTGGAAAGGTAATGGAAACACCTTTGGTTTAGTACTCACATGATTCTGAGTTGTTTGAAAGTTGTTTCATGCTTCTGCTCCTCAAGACAAAAAAGCTGTTTTCTCAGAGCATACAATGCTCTGACATTACAGCAGTATACATTTGAATTTTACTCAAATCTACTGAATGCAAACCTGATGGAAACACATTGGGTTTACTTCCCACATGATTCTGAGTAGCTTGATAGTAGTTTCATGCTTCTGCTCATCAAGACAAAAAAGTTCTTTTCTCAGTCCACACAATGCTTTGGCAAAAGAATGAGTATACATTTCGATTATACTCAAAAATACTGACTGCATACTGAATGGAAACAGCTGAGATGAAGTTCCCACATGATTCTGACTTGTTTGGAAGTAGTTCCATGCTTCTGTTCATTAAGAGGAAAAAGTTGTCATCTCAGTGTCATCTCTGCTCTAACTTGAAAGTAATGTGCATTTCAATTTTACTCATAACTACTGACTGGAAAGGTAATGGAAACACCTTTGGTTTACTTCTCACATGATTCTGAGTTGTTTGAAAGTTGTTTCATGCTTCTGCTCCTCAAGACAAAAAAGCTGTTTTCTCAGAGCATACAATGCTCTGACATTACAGCAGTATACATTTGAATTTTACTCAAATCTACTGAATGCAAACCTGATGGAAACACATTGGGTTTACTTCACACATGATTGTGAGTAGTTTGAAAGTAGTTTCATGCCTCTGCTCATCAAGACAAAAAAGTTCTTTTCTCAGTCCACACAATGCTTTGACAAAAGAATGAGTATACATTTCTATTATACTCAAAAATACTGACTGCATACTCAATGGAAACAGCTTAGATGAAGTTCCCACATGATTCTGACTTGTTTGGAAGTAGTTTCATGCTTCTGCTCATTGAGAGAAAAAAGTTGTCATCTCAGTGCACACAATGCTCTATCTTCAAGGTAATGTACATTTCAATTTTACTCAAAAGTACTGACTGCAAAGCTCATGGAAACACCTTTGGTTTACTTCTCACATGATTCTGAGTTGTTTGAAAGTTGTTTCATGCTTCTGCTCCTCAAGACAAAAAAGCTGTTTTCTCAGAGCATACAATGCTCTGACATTACAGCAGTATACATTTGAATTTTACTCAAATCTACTGAATGCAAACCTGATGGAAACACATTGGGTTTACTTCCCACATGATTCTGAGTAGCTTGATAGTAGTTTCATGCTTCTGCTCATCAAGAGAAAAAAGTTCTTTTCTCAGTCCACACAATACTTTGGCAAAAGAATGAGCATACATTTCTATTATACTCAAAAATACTGACTGCATACTGAATGGAAACAGCTTAGATGAAGTTCCCACATGATTCTGACTTGTTTGGAAGTAGTTTCATGCTTCTGCTCATTAAGAGAAAAAAGTTGTCATCTCACTGCACACAATGGTCTGACTTCAAAGTAATGTGCATTTCAATTTTACTCATAACTACTGACTGGAAAGGTAATGGAAACACCTTTGGTTTACTACTCACATGATTCTGAGTTGTTTGAAAGTTGTTTCATGCTTCTGCTCCTCAAGACAAAAAAGCTGTTTTCTCAGAGCATACAATGCTCTGACATTACAGCAGTATACATTTGAATTTTACTCAAATCTACTGAATGCAAACCTGATGGAAACACATTGGGTTTACTTCCCACATGATTCTGAGTAGCTTGATAGTAGTTTCATGCTTCTGCTCATCAAGACAAAAAAGTTCTTTTCTCAGTCCACACAATGCTTTGGCAAAAGAATGAGTATACATTTCGATTATACTCAAAAATACTGACTGCATACTGAATGGAAACAGCTCAGATGAAGTTCCCACATGATTCTGACTTGTTTGGAAGTAGTTTCATGCTTCTGCTCATTAAGAGAAAAAAGTTGTCATCTCAGTGCACACAATGCTCTGACTTCAAAGTAATGAACATTTCAATTTTACTCAAAACTACTGACTGGAAAGGTAATGGAAACACCTTTGGTTTACTCCTCACATGATTCTGAGTTGTTTGAAAGTTGTTTCATGCTTCTGCTCCTCAAGACAAAAAAGCTGTTTTCTCAGAGCATACAATGCTCTGACATTACAGCAGTATACAGTTGAATTTTACTCAAATCTACTGAATGCAAACCTGATGGAAACACATTGGGTTTACTTCCCACATGATTCTGAGTAGCTTGATAGTAGTTTCATGCTTCTGCTCATCAAGACAAAAAAGTTCTTTTCTCAGTCCACACAATGCTTTGGCAAAAGAATGAGTATACATTTCTATTATACTCAAAAATACTGACTGCATACTGAATGGAAACAGCTCAGATGAAGTTCCCACATGATTCTGACTTGTTTGGAAGTAGTTTCATGCTTCTGCTCATTAAGAGAAAAAAGTTGTCATCTCAGTGCACACAATGCTCTGACTTCAAAGTAATGAACATTTCAATTTTACTCAAAACTACTGACTGGAAAGGTAATGGAAACACCTTTGGTTTACTTCTCACATGATTCTGAGTTGTTTGAAAGTTGTTTCATGCTTCTGCTCCTCAAGACAAAAAAGCTGTTTTCTCAGAGCATACAATGCTCTGACATTACAGCAGTATACAGTTGAATTTTACTCAAATCTACTGAATGCAAACCTGATGGAAACACATTGGGTTTACTTCCCACATGATTCTGAGTAGCTTGATAGTAGTTTCATGCTTCTGCTCATCAAGACAAAAAAGTTATTTTCTCAGTCCACACAATGCTTTGGCAAAAGAATGAGTATACATTTCTATTATACTCAAAAATACTGACTGCATACTGAATGGAAACAGCTTAGATGAAGTTCCCACATGATTCTGACTTGTTTGGAAGTAGTTTCATGCTTCTGCTCATTAAGAGAAAAAAGTTGTCATCTCACTGCACACAATGGTCTGACTTCAAAGTAATGTGCATTTCAATTTTACTCATAACTACTGACTGGAAAGGTAATGGAAACACCTTTGGTTTACTTCTCACATGATTCTGAGTTGTTTGAAAGTTGTTTCATGCTTCTGCTCCTCAAGACAAAAAAGCTGTTTTCTCAGAGCATACAATGCTCTGACATTACAGCAGTATACATTTGAAATTTACTCAAATCTACTGAATGCAAACCTGATGGAAACACATTGGGTTTACTTCCCACATGATTCTGAGTAGTTTGAAAGTAGTTTCATGCCTCTGCTCATCAAGACAAAAAAGTTCTTTTCTCAGTCCACACAATGCTTTGACTAAAGAATGAGTATACATTTCTATTATTCTCAAAAATACTGACTGCACACTGAATGGAAACAGCTTAGATGAAGTTCCCACATGATTCTGTCTTGTTTGGAAGTAGTTTCATGCTTCTGCTCATTAAGAGAAAAAAGTTGTCATCTCAGTGCAGACACTGCTCTAACTTGAAAGTAATGTACATTACAATTTTACTCAAAAGTACTGACTGCAAAGCTGATCGAAACACCTTTGGTTTACTTCACACATGATTCTGAGTTGTTTGAAAGTTGTTTCATGCTTCTGCTCCTCAAGACAAAAAAGCTGTTTTCTCAGAGCATACAATGCTCTGACATTACAGCAGTATACATTTGAATTTTACTCATATCTACTGAATGCAAACCTGATGGAAACACATTGGGTTTACTTCCCTCATGATTCTGAGTAGCTTGAAAGTAGTTTCATGCCTCTGCTCATCAAGACAAAAAAGTTCTTTTCTCAGTGCACACAGCGCCTAGACCAAAGAATGATTATACATTTCTATTATACTCAAAAATACTGACTGCATACTGAATGGAAACAGCTTTGATGAAGTTTCCTCATGATTCTGACTTGTTTGGAAGTAGTTTCATGCTTCTGCTCATTAAGAGAAAAAAGTTGTCATCTCAGTGCACACAATGCTCTATCTTCAAGGTAATGTACATTTCAATTTTACTCAAAAGTACTGACTGCAAAGCTCATGGAAACACCTTTGGTTTACTTCTCACATGATTCTGAGTTGTTTGAAAGTTGTTTCATGCTTCTGCTCCTCAAGACAAAAAAGCTGTTTTCTCAGAGCATACAATGCTCTGACATTACACCAGTATACATTTGAATTTTACTCAAATCTACTGAATGCGAACCTGATGGAAACACATTGGGTTTATTTCCCACATGATTCTGAGTAGCTTGAAAGTAGTTTCATGCTTCTGCTCATCAAGACAAAAAAGTTCTTTTCTCAGTCCACACAATACTTTGACAAAAGAATGAGTATACATTTCTATTATACTCAAAAATACTGACTGCATACAGAATGGAAACAGCTGAGATGAAGTTCCCACATGATTCTGACTTGTTTGGAAATAGTTTCATGCTTCTGTTCATTAAGAGGAAAAAGTTGTCATCTCAGTGCACACTCTGCTCTAACTTGAAAGTAATGTGCATTTCAATTTTACTCATAACTACTGACTGGAAAGGTAATGGAAACACCTTTGGTTTACTTCTCACATGATTCTGAGTTGTTTGAAAGTTGTTTCATGCTTCTGCTCATCAAGA
Organism: Mobula birostris; assembly: GCF_030028105.1. Lineage (NCBI taxonomy): Eukaryota > Metazoa > Chordata > Chondrichthyes > Myliobatiformes > Myliobatidae > Mobula > Mobula birostris. The sequence goes on from NW_027278361.1 coordinate 84,668, forward strand.
CAAAAAAGTTATTTTCTCAGTCCACACAATGCTTTGGCAAAAGAATGAGTATACATTTCTATTATACTCAAAAATACTGACTGCATACTGAATGGAAACAGCTTAGATGAAGTTCCCACATGATTCTGACTTGTTTGGAAGTAGTTTCATGCTTCTGCTCATTAAGAGAAAAAAGTTGTCATCTCACTGCACACAATGGTCTGACTTCAAAGTAATGTGCATTTCAATTTTACTCATAACTACTGACTGGAAAGGTAATGGAAACACCTTTGGTTTACTTCTCACATGATTCTGAGTTGTTTGAAAGTTGTTTCATGCTTCTGCTCCTCAAGACAAAAAAGCTGTTTTCTCAGAGCATACAATGCTCTGACATTACAGCAGTATACATTTGAATTTTACTCAAATCTACTGAATGCAAACCTGATGGAAACACATTGGGTTTACTTCACACATGATTGTGAGTAGTTTGAAAGTAGTTTCATGCCTCTGCTCATCAAGACAAAAAAGTTCTTTTCTCAGTCCACACAATGCTTTGACAAAAGAATGAGTATACATTTCTATTATACTCAAAAATACTGACTGCATACTCAATGGAAACAGCTTAGATGAAGTTCCCACATGATTCTGACTTGTTTGGAAGTAGTTTCATGCTTCTGCTCATTGAGAGAAAAAAGTTGTCATCTCAGTGCACACAATGCTCTATCTTCAAGGTAATGTACATTTCAATTTTACTCAAAAGTACTGACTGCAAAGCTCATGGAAACACCTTTGGTTTACTTCTCACATGATTCTGAGTTGTTTGAAAGTTGTTTCATGCTTCTGCTCCTCAAGACAAAAAAGCTGTTTCCTCAGAGCATACAATGCTCTGACATTACAGCAGTATACATTTGAATTTTACTCAAATCTACTGAATGCAAACCTGATGGAAACACATTGGGTTTACTTCACACATGATTGTGAGTAGTTTGAAAGTAGTTTCATGCCTCTGCTCATCAAGACAAAAAAGTTCTTTTCTCAGTCCACACAATGCTTTGACAAAAGAATGAGTATACATTTCTATTATACTCAAAAATACTGACTGCATACTCAATGGAAACAGCTTAGATGAAGTTCCCACATGATTCTGACTTGTTTGGAAGTAGTTTCATGCTTCTGCTCATTGAGAGAAAAAAGTTGTCATGTCAGTGCGCACAATGCTCTGACTTCAAAGTAATGAACATTTCAATTTTACTCAAATCTACTGACTGGAAAGGTAATGGAAACACCTTTGGTTTACTTCACACATGATTCTGAGTTGTTTGAAAGTTGTTTCATGCTTCTGCTCCTCAAGACAAAAAAGCTGTTTTCTCAGAGCATACAATGCTCTGACATTACAGCAGTATACATTTGAATTTTACTCAAATCTACTGAATGCAAACCTGATGGAAACACATTGGGTTTACTTCCCACATGATTCTGAGTAGCTTGATAGTAGTTTCATGCTTCTGCTCATCAAGACAAAAAAGTTATTTTCTCAGTCCACACAATACTTTGGCAAAAGAATGAGCATACATTTCTATTATACTCAAAAATACTGACTGCATACTGAATGGAAACAGCTTAGATGAAGTTCCCACATGATTCTGACTTGTTTGGAAGTAGTTTCATGCTTCTGCTCATTAAGAGAAAAAAGTTGTCATCTCACTGCACACAATGGTCTGACTTCAAAGTAATGTGCATTTCAATTTTACTCATAACTACTGACTGGAAAGGTAATGGAAACACCTTTGGTTTAGTACTCACATGATTCTGAGTTGTTTGAAAGTTGTTTCATGCTTCTGCTCCTCAAGACAAAAAAGCTGTTTTCTCAGAGCATACAATGCTCTGACATTACAGCAGTATACATTTGAATTTTACTCAAATCTACTGAATGCAAACCTGATGGAAACACATTGGGTTTACTTCCCACATGATTCTGAGTAGCTTGATAGTAGTTTCATGCTTCTGCTCATCAAGACAAAAAAGTTCTTTTCTCAGTCCACACAATGCTTTGGCAAAAGAATGAGTATACATTTCGATTATACTCAAAAATACTGACTGCATACTGAATGGAAACAGCTCAGATGAAGTTCCCACATGATTCTGACTTGTTTGGAAGTAGTTTCATGCTTCTGCTCATTAAGAGAAAAAAGTTGTCATCTCAGTGCACACAATGCTCTGACTTCAAAGTAATGAACATTTCAATTTTACTCAAAACTACTGACTGGAAAGGTAATGGAAACACCTTTGGTTTACTCCTCACATGATTCTGAGTTGTTTGAAAGTTGTTTCATGCTTCTGCTCCTCAAGACAAAAAAGCTGTTTTCTCAGAGCATACAATGCTCTGACATTACAGCAGTATACAGTTGAATTTTACTCAAATCTACTGAATGCAAACCTGATGGAAACACATTGGGTTTACTTCCCACATGATTCTGAGTAGCTTGATAGTAGTTTCATGCTTCTGCTCATCAAGACAAAAAAGTTATTTTCTCAGTCCACACATTGCTTTGGCAAAAGAATGAGTATACATTTCTATTATACTCAAAAATACTGACTGCATACTGAATGGAAACAGCTTAGATGAAGTTCCCACATGATTCTGACTTGTTTGGAAGTAGTTTCATGCTTCTGCTCATTAAGAGAAAAAAGTTGTCATCTCAGTGCACACAATGGTCTGACTTCAAAGTAATCTGCATTTCAATTTTACTCATAACTACTGACTGGAAAGGTAATGGAAACACCTTTGGTTTACTTCTCACATGATTCTGAGTTGTTTGAAAGTAGTTTCATGCTTCTGCTCCTCAAGACAAAAAAGCTGTTTTCTCAGAGCATACAATGCTCTGACATTACAGCAGTATACATTTGAATTTTACTCAAATCTACTGAATGCAAACCTGATGGAAACACATTGGGTTTACTTCCCACATGATTCTGAGTAGCTTGATAGTAGTTTCATGCTTCTGCTCATCAAGACAAAAAAGTTCTTTTCTCAGTCCACACAATGCTTTGGCAAAAGAATGAGTATACATTTCTATTATACTCAAAAATACTGACTGCATACTGAATGGAAACAGCTCAGATGAAGTTCCCACATGATTCTGACTTGTTTGGAAGTAGTTTCATGCTTCTGCTCATTAAGAGAAAAAAGTTGTCATCTCAGTGCACACAATGCTCTGACTTCAAAGTAATGAACATTTCAATTTTACTCAAAACTACTGACTGGAAAGGTAATGGAAACACCTTTGGTTTACTTCTCACATGATTCTGAGTTGTTTGAAAGTTGTTTCATGCTTCTGCTCCTCAAGACAAAAAAGCTGTTTTCTCAGAGCATACAATGCTCTGACATTACAGCAGTATACAGTTGAATTTTACTCAAATCTACTGAATGCAAACCTGATGGAAACACATTGGGTTTACTTCCCACATGATTCTGAGTAGCTTGATAGTAGTTTCATGCTTCTGCTCATCAAGACAAAAAAGTTATTTTCTCAGTCCACACAATGCTTTGGCAAAAGAATGAGTATACATTTCTATTATACTCAAAAATACTGACTGCATACTGAATGGAAACAGCTTAGATGAAGTTCCCACATGATTCTGACTTGTTTGGAAGTAGTTTCATGCTTCTGCTCATTAAGAGAAAAAAGTTGTCATCTCACTGCACACAATGGTCTGACTTCAAAGTAATGTGCATTTCAATTTTACTCATAACTACTGACTGGAAAGGTAATGGAAACACCTTTGGTTTACTTCTCACATGATTCTGAGTTGTTTGAAAGTTGTTTCATGCTTCTGCTCCTCAAGACAAAAAAGCTGTTTTCTCAGAGCATACAATGCTCTGACATTACAGCAGTATACATTTGAAATTTACTCAAATCTACTGAATGCAAACCTGATGGAAACACATTGGGTTTACTTCCCACATGATTCTGAGTAGTTTGAAAGTAGTTTCATGCCTCTGCTCATCAAGACAAAAAAGTTCTTTTCTCAGTCCACACAATGCTTTGACTAAAGAATGAGTATACATTTCTATTATTCTCAAAAATACTGACTGCACACTGAATGGAAACAGCTTAGATGAAGTTCCCACATGATTCTGTCTTGTTTGGAAGTAGTTTCATGCTTCTGCTCATTAAGAGAAAAAAGTTGTCATCTCAGTGCAGACACTGCTCTAACTTGAAAGTAATGTACATTACAATTTTACTCAAAAGTACTGACTGCAAAGCTGATCGAAACACCTTTGGTTTACTTCACACATGATTCTGAGTTGTTTGAAAGTTGTTTCATGCTTCTGCTCCTCAAGACAAAAAAGCTGTTTTCTCAGAGCATACAATGCTCTGACATTACAGCAGTATACATTTGAATTTTACTCATATCTACTGAATGCAAACCTGATGGAAACACATTGGGTTTACTTCCCTCATGATTCTGAGTAGCTTGAAAGTAGTTTCATGCCTCTGCTCATCAAGACAAAAAAGTTCTTTTCTCAGTGCACACAGCGCCTAGACCAAAGAATGATTATACATTTCTATTATACTCAAAAATACTGACTGCATACTGAATGGAAACAGCTTTGATGAAGTTTCCTCATGATTCTGACTTGTTTGGAAGTAGTTTCATGCTTCTGCTCATTAAGAGAAAAAAGTTGTCATCTCAGTGCACACAATGCTCTATCTTCAAGGTAATGTACATTTCAATTTTACTCAAAAGTTCTGACTGCAAAGCTCATGGAAACACCTTTGGTTTACTTCTCACATGATTCTGAGTTGTTTGAAAGTTGTTTCATGCTTCTGCTCCTCAAGACAAAAAAGCTGTTTTCTCAGAGCATACAATGCTCTGACATTACACCAGTATACATTTGAATTTTACTCAAATCTACTGAATGCGAACCTGATGGAAACACATTGGGTTTATTTCCCACATGATTCTGAGTAGCTTGAAAGTAGTTTCATGCTTCTGCTCATCAAGACAAAAAAGTTCTTTTCTCAGTCCACACAATACTTTGACAAAAGAATGAGTATACATTTCTATTATACTCAAAAATACTGACTGCATACTGAATGGAAACAGCTGAGATGAAGTTCCCACATGATTCTGACTTGTTTGGAAATAGTTTCATGCTTCTGTTCATTAAGAGGAAAAAGTTGTCATCTCAGTGCACACTCTGCTCTAACTTGAAAGTAATGTGCATTTCAATTTTACTCATAACTACTGACTGGAAAGGTAATGGAAACACCTTTGGTTTACTTCTCACATGATTCTGAGTTGTTTGAAAGTTGTTTCATGCTTCTGCTCATCAAGACAAAAAAGTTCTTTTCTCAGTCCACACAATGCTTTGACAAAAGAATGAGTATACATTTCTATTATACTCAAAAATACTGACTGCATACTCAATGGAAACAGCTTAGATGAAGTTCCCACATGATTCTGACTTGTTTGGAAGTAGTTTCATGCTTCTGCTCATTAAGAGAAAAAAGTTGTCATCTCACTGCACACAATGGTCTGACTTCAAAGTAATGTGCATTTCAATTTTACTCATAACTACTGACTGGAAAGGTAATGGAAACACCTTTGGTTTAGTACTCACATGATTCTGAGTTGTTTGAAAGTTGTTTCATGCTTCTGCTCCTCAAGACAAAAAAGCTGTTTTCTCAGAGCATACAATGCTCTGACATTACAGCAGTATACATTTGAATTTTACTCAAATCTACTGAATGCAAACCTGATGGAAACACATTGGGTTTACTTCCCACATGATTCTGAGTAGCTTGATAGTAGTTTCATGCTTCTGCTCATCAAGACAAAAAAGTTCTTTTCTCAGTCCACACAATGCTTTGGCAAAAGAATGAGTATACATTTCGATTATACTCAAAAATACTGACTGCATACTGAATGGAAACAGCTGAGATGAAGTTCCCACATGATTCTGACTTGTTTGGAAGTAGTTCCATGCTTCTGTTCATTAAGAGGAAAAAGTTGTCATCTCAGTGTCATCTCTGCTCTAACTTGAAAGTAATGTGCATTTCAATTTTACTCATAACTACTGACTGGAAAGGTAATGGAAACACCTTTGGTTTACTTCTCACATGATTCTGAGTTGTTTGAAAGTTGTTTCATGCTTCTGCTCCTCAAGACAAAAAAGCTGTTTTCTCAGAGCATACAATGCTCTGACATTACAGCAGTATACATTTGAATTTTACTCAAATCTACTGAATGCAAACCTGATGGAAACACATTGGGTTTACTTCACACATGATTGTGAGTAGTTTGAAAGTAGTTTCATGCCTCTGCTCATCAAGACAAAAAAGTTCTTTTCTCAGTCCACACAATGCTTTGACAAAAGAATGAGTATACATTTCTATTATACTCAAAAATACTGACTGCATACTCAATGGAAACAGCTTAGATGAAGTTCCCACATGATTCTGACTTGTTTGGAAGTAGTTTCATGCTTCTGCTCATTGAGAGAAAAAAGTTGTCATCTCAGTGCACACAATGCTCTATCTTCAAGGTAATGTACATTTCAATTTTACTCAAAAGTACTGACTGCAAAGCTCATGGAAACACCTTTGGTTTACTTCTCACATGATTCTGAGTTGTTTGAAAGTTGTTTCATGCTTCTGCTCCTCAAGACAAAAAAGCTGTTTTCTCAGAGCATACAATGCTCTGACATTACAGCAGTATACATTTGAATTTTACTCAAATCTACTGAATGCAAACCTGATGGAAACACATTGGGTTTACTTCCCACATGATTCTGAGTAGCTTGATAGTAGTTTCATGCTTCTGCTCATCAAGAGAAAAAAGTTCTTTTCTCAGTCCACACAATACTTTGGCAAAAGAATGAGCATACATTTCTATTATACTCAAAAATACTGACTGCATACTGAATGGAAACAGCTTAGATGAAGTTCCCACATGATTCTGACTTGTTTGGAAGTAGTTTCATGCTTCTGCTCATTAAGAGAAAAAAGTTGTCATCTCACTGCACACAATGGTCTGACTTCAAAGTAATGTGCATTTCAATTTTACTCATAACTACTGACTGGAAAGGTAATGGAAACACCTTTGGTTTACTACTCACATGATTCTGAGTTGTTTGAAAGTTGTTTCATGCTTCTGCTCCTCAAGACAAAAAAGCTGTTTTCTCAGAGCATACAATGCTCTGACATTACAGCAGTATACATTTGAATTTTACTCAAATCTACTGAATGCAAACCTGATGGAAACACATTGGGTTTACTTCCCACATGATTCTGAGTAGCTTGATAGTAGTTTCATGCTTCTGCTCATCAAGACAAAAAAGTTCTTTTCTCAGTCCACACAATGCTTTGGCAAAAGAATGAGTATACATTTCGATTATACTCAAAAATACTGACTGCATACTGAATGGAAACAGCTCAGATGAAGTTCCCACATGATTCTGACTTGTTTGGAAGTAGTTTCATGCTTCTGCTCATTAAGAGAAAAAAGTTGTCATCTCAGTGCACACAATGCTCTGACTTCAAAGTAATGAACATTTCAATTTTACTCAAAACTACTGACTGGAAAGGTAATGGAAACACCTTTGGTTTACTCCTCACATGATTCTGAGTTGTTTGAAAGTTGTTTCATGCTTCTGCTCCTCAAGACAAAAAAGCTGTTTTCTCAGAGCATACAATGCTCTGACATTACAGCAGTATACAGTTGAATTTTACTCAAATCTACTGAATGCAAACCTGATGGAAACACATTGGGTTTACTTCCCACATGATTCTGAGTAGCTTGATAGTAGTTTCATGCTTCTGCTCATCAAGACAAAAAAGTTATTTTCTCAGTCCACACATTGCTTTGGCAAAAGAATGAGTATACATTTCTATTATACTCAAAAATACTGACTGCATACTGAATGGAAACAGCTTAGATGAAGTTCCCACATGATTCTGACTTGTTTGGAAGTAGTTTCATGCTTCTGCTCATTAAGAGAAAAAAGTTGTCATCTCAGTGCACACAATGGTCTGACTTCAAAGTAATGTGCATTTCAATTTTACTCATAACTACTGACTGGAAAGGTAATGGAAACACCTTTGGTTTACTTCTCACATGATTCTGAGTTGTTTGAAAGTTGTTTCATGCTTCTGCTCCTCAAGACAAAAAAGCTGTTTTCTCAGAGCATACAATGCTCTGACATTACAGCAGTATACATTTGAATTTTACTCAAATCTACTGAATGCAAACCTGATGGAAACACATTGGGTTTACTTCCCACATGATTCTGAGTAGCTTGATAGTAGTTTCATGCTTCTGCTCATCAAGACAAAAAAGTTCTTTTCTCAGTCCACACAATGCTTTGGCAAAAGAATGAGTATACATTTCTATTATACTCAAAAATACTGACTGCATACTGAATGGAAACAGCTCAGATGAAGTTCCCACATGATTCTGACTTGTTTGGAAGTAGTTTCATGCTTCTGCTCATTAAGAGAAAAAAGTTGTCATCTCAGTGCACACAATGCTCTGACTTCAAAGTAATGAACATTTCAATTTTACTCAAAACTACTGACTGGAAAGGTAATGGAAACACCTTTGGTTTACTTCTCACATGATTCTGAGTTGTTTGAAAGTTGTTTCATGCTTCTGCTCCTCAAGACAAAAAAGCTGTTTTCTCAGAGCATACAATGCTCTGACATTACAGCAGTATACAGTTGAATTTTACTCAAATCTACTGAATGCAAACCTGATGGAAACACATTGGGTTTACTTCCCACATGATTCTGAGTAGCTTGATAGTAGTTTCATGCTTCTGCTCATCAAGACAAAAAAGTTATTTTCTCAGTCCACACAATGCTTTGGCAAAAGAATGAGTATACATTTCTATTATACTCAAAAATACTGACTGCATACTGAATGGAAACAGCTTAGATGAAGTTCCCACATGATTCTGACTTGTTTGGAAGTAGTTTCATGCTTCTGCTCATTAAGAGAAAAAAGTTGTCATCTCACTGCACACAATGGTCTGACTTCAAAGTAATGTGCATTTCAATTTTACTCATAACTACTGACTGGAAAGGTAATGGAAACACCTTTGGTTTACTTCTCACATGATTCTGAGTTGTTTGAAAGTTGTTTCATGCTTCTGCTCCTCAAGACAAAAAAGCTGTTTTCTCAGAGCATACAATGCTCTGACATTACAGCAGTATACATTTGAAATTTACTCAAATCTACTGAATGCAAACCTGATGGAAACACATTGGGTTTACTTCCCACATGATTCTGAGTAGTTTGAAAGTAGTTTCATGCCTCTGCTCATCAAGACAAAAAAGTTCTTTTCTCAGTCCACACAATGCTTTGACTAAAGAATGAGTATACATTTCTATTATTCTCAAAAATACTGACTGCACACTGAATGGAAACAGCTTAGATGAAGTTCCCACATGATTCTGTCTTGTTTGGAAGTAGTTTCATGCTTCTGCTCATTAAGAGAAAAAAGTTGTCATCTCAGTGCAGACACTGCTCTAACTTGAAAGTAATGTACATTACAATTTTACTCAAAAGTACTGACTGCAAAGCTGATCGAAACACCTTTGGTTTACTTCACACATGATTCTGAGTTGTTTGAAAGTTGTTTCATGCTTCTGCTCCTCAAGACAAAAAAGCTGTTTTCTCAGAGCATACAATGCTCTGACATTACAGCAGTATACATTTGAATTTTACTCATATCTACTGAATGCAAACCTGATGGAAACACATTGGGTTTACTTCCCTCATGATTCTGAGTAGCTTGAAAGTAGTTTCATGCCTCTGCTCATCAAGACAAAAAAGTTCTTTTCTCAGTGCACACAGCGCCTAGACCAAAGAATGATTATACATTTCTATTATACTCAAAAATACTGACTGCATACTGAATGGAAACAGCTTTGATGAAGTTTCCTCATGATTCTGACTTGTTTGGAAGTAGTTTCATGCTTCTGCTCATTAAGAGAAAAAAGTTGTCATCTCAGTGCACACAATGCTCTATCTTCAAGGTAATGTACATTTCAATTTTACTCAAAAGTACTGACTGCAAAGCTCATGGAAACACCTTTGGTTTACTTCTCACATGATTCTGAGTTGTTTGAAAGTTGTTTCATGCTTCTGCTCCTCAAGACAAAAAAGCTGTTTTCTCAGAGCATACAATGCTCTGACATTACACCAGTATACATTTGAATTTTACTCAAATCTACTGAATGCGAACCTGATGGAAACACATTGGGTTTATTTCCCACATGATTCTGAGTAGCTTGAAAGTAGTTTCATGCTTCTGCTCATCAAGACAAAAAAGTTCTTTTCTCAGTCCACACAATACTTTGACAAAAGAATGAGTATACATTTCTATTATACTCAAAAATACTGACTGCATACTGAATGGAAACAGCTGAGATGAAGTTCCCACATGATTCTGACTTGTTTGGAAATAGTTTCATGCTTCTGTTCATTAAGAGGAAAAAGTTGTCATCTCAGTGCACACTCTGCTCTAACTTGAAAGTAATGTGCATTTCAATTTTACTCATAACTACTGACTGGAAAGGTAATGGAAACACCTTTGGTTTACTTCTCACATGATTCTGAGTTGTTTGAAAGTTGTTTCATGCTTCTGCTCATCAAGACAAAAAAGTTCTTTTCTCAGTCCACACAATGCTTTGACAAAAGAATGAGTATACATTTCTATTATACTCAAAAATACTGACTGCATACTCAATGGAAACAGCTTAGATGAAGTTCCCACATGATTCTGACTTGTTTGGAAGTAGTTTCATGCTTCTGCTCATTAAGAGAAAAAAGTTGTCATCTCACTGCACACAATGGTCTGACTTCAAAGTAATGTGCATTTCAATTTTACTCATAACTACTGACTGGAAAGGTAATGGAAACACCTTTGGTTTAGTACTCACATGATTCTGAGTTGTTTGAAAGTTGTTTCATGCTTCTGCTCCTCAAGACAAAAAAGCTGTTTTCTCAGAGCATACAATGCTCTGACATTACAGCAGTATACATTTGAATTTTACTCAAATCTACTGAATGCAAACCTGATGGAAACACATTGGGTTTACTTCCCACATGATTCTGAGTAGCTTGATAGTAGTTTCATGCTTCTGCTCATCAAGACAAAAAAGTTCTTTTCTCAGTCCACACAATGCTTTGGCAAAAGAATGAGTATACATTTCGATTATACTCAAAAATACTGACTGCATACTGAATGGAAACAGCTGAGATGAAGTTCCCACATGATTCTGACTTGTTTGGAAGTAGTTCCATGCTTCTGTTCATTAAGAGGAAAAAGTTGTCATCTCAGTGCACACTCTGCTCTAACTTGAAAGTAATGTGCATTTCAATTTTACTCATAACTACTGACTGGAAAGGTAATGGAAACACCTTTGGTTTACTTCTCACATGATTCTGAGTTGTTTGAAAGTTGTTTCATGCTTCTGCTCCTCAAGACAAAAAAGCTGTTTTCTCAGAGCATACAATGCTCTGACATTACAGCAGTATACATTTGAATTTTACTCAAATCTACTGAATGCAAACCTGATGGAAACACATTGGGTTTACTTCCCACATGATTCTGAGTAGCTTGATAGTAGTTTCATGCTTCTGCTCATCAAGACAAAAAAGTTCTTTTCTCAGTCCACACAATACTTTGGCAAAAGAATGAGCATACATTTCTATTATACTCAAAAATACTGACTGCATACTGAATGGAAACAGCTTAGATGAAGTTCCCACATGATTCTGACTTGTTTGGAAGTAGTTTCATGCTTCTGCTCATTAAGAGAAAAAAGTTGTCATCTCACTGCACACAATGGTCTGACTTCAAAGTAATGTGCATTTCAATTTTACTCATAACTACTGACTGGAAAGGTAATGGAAACACCTTTGGTTTACTACTCACATGATTCTGAGTTGTTTGAAAGTTGTTTCATGCTTCTGCTCCTCAAGACAAAAAAGCTGTTTTCTCAGAGCATACAATGCTCTGACATTACAGCAGTATACATTTGAATTTTACTCAAATCTACTGAATGCAAACCTGATGGAAACACATTGGGTTTACTTCCCACATGATTCTGAGTAGCTTGATAGTAGTTTCATGCTTCTGCTCATCAAGACAAAAAAGTTCTTTTCTCAGTCCACACAATGCTTTGGCAAAAGAATGAGTATACATTTCGATTATACTCAAAAATACTGACTGCATACTGAATGGAAACAGCTCAGATGAAGTTCCCACATGATTCTGACTTGTTTGGAAGTAGTTTCATGCTTCTGCTCATTAAGAGAAAAAAGTTGTCATCTCAGTGCACACAATGCTCTGACTTCAAAGTAATGAACATTTCAATTTTACTCAAAACTACTGACTGGAAAGGTAATGGAAACACCTTTGGTTTACTCCTCACATGATTCTGAGTTGTTTGAAAGTTGTTTCATGCTTCTGCTCCTCAAGACAAAAAAGCTGTTTTCTCAGAGCATACAATGCTCTGACATTACAGCAGTATACAGTTGAATTTTACTCAAATCTACTGAATGCAAACCTGATGGAAACACATTGGGTTTACTTCCCACATGATTCTGAGTAGCTTGATAGTAGTTTCATGCTTCTGCTCATCAAGACAAAAAAGTTATTTTCTCAGTCCACACATTGCTTTTGCAAAAGAATGAGTATACATTTCTATTATACTCAAAAATACTGACTGCATACTGAATGGAAACAGCTTAGATGAAGTTCCCACATGATTCTGACTTGTTTGGAAGTAGTTTCATGCTTCTGCTCATTAAGAGAAAAAAGTTGTCATCTCAGTGCACACAATGGTCTGACTTCAAAGTAATGTGCATTTCAATTTTACTCATAACTACTGACTGGAAAGGTAATGTAAACACCTTTGGTTTACTTCTCACATGATTCTGAGTTGTTTGAAAGTTGTTTCATGCTTCTACTCCTCAAGACAAAAAAGCTGTTTTCTCAGAGCATACAATGCTCTGACATTACAGCAGTATACATTTGAATTTTACTCAAATCTACTGAATGCAAACCTGATGGAAACACATTGGGTTTACTTCCCACATGATTCTGAGTAGCTTGATAGTAGTTTCATGCTTCTGCTCATCAAGACAAAAAAGTTCTTTTCTCAGTCCACACAATGCTTTGGCAAAAGAATGAGTATACATTTCTATTATACTCAAAAATACTGACTGCATACTGAATGGAAACAGCTCAGATGAAGTTCCCACATGATTCTGACTTGTTTGGAAGTAGTTTCATGCTTCTGCTCATTAAGAGAAAAAAGTTGTCATCTCAGTGCACACAATGCTCTGACTTCAAAGTAATGAACATTTCAATTTTACTCAAAACTACTGACTGGAAAGGTAATGGAAACACCTTTGGTTTACTTCTCACATGATTCTGAGTTGTTTGAAAGTTGTTTCATGCTTCTGCTCCTCAAGACAAAAAAGCTGTTTTCTCAGAGCATACAATGCTCTGACATTACAGCAGTATACATTTGAAATTTACTCAAATCTACTGAATGCAAACCTGATGGAAACACATTGGGTTTACTTCCCACATGATTCTGAGTAGTTTGAAAGTAGTTTCATGCCTCTGCTCATCAAGACAAAAAAGTTCTTTTCTCAGTCCACACAATGCTTTGACTAAAGAATGAGTATACATTTCTATTATTCTCAAAAATACTGACTGCACACTGAATGGAAACAGCTTAGATGAAGTTCCCACATGATTCTGTCTTGTTTGGAAGTAGTTTCATGCTTCTGCTCATTAAGAGAAAAAAGTTGTCATCTCAGTGCAGACACTGCTCTAACTTGAAAGTAATGTACATTACAATTTTACTCAAAAGTACTGACTGCAAAGCTGATCGAAACACCTTTGGTTTACTTCACACATGATTCTGAGTTGTTTGAAAGTTGTTTCATGCTTCTGCTCCTCAAGACAAAAAAGCTGTTTTCTCAGAGCATACAATGCTCTGACATTACAGCAGTATACATTTGAATTTTACTCATATCTACTGAATGCAAACCTGATGGAAACACATTGGGTTTACTTCCCTCATGATTCTGAGTAGCTTGAAAGTAGTTTCATGCCTCTGCTCATCAAGACAAAAAAGTTCTTTTCTCAGTGCACACAGCGCCTAGACCAAAGAATGATTATACATTTCTATTATACTCAAAAATACTGACTGCATACTGAATGGAAACAGCTTTGATGAAGTTTCCTCATGATTCTGACTTGTTTGGAAGTAGTTTCATGCTTCTGCTCATTAAGAGAAAAAAGTTGTCATCTCAGTGCACACAATGCTCTATCTTCAAGGTAATGTACATTTCAATTTTACTCAAAAGTACTGACTGCAAAGCTCATGGAAACACCTTTGGTTTACTTCTCACATGATTCTGAGTTGTTTGAAAGTTGTTTCATGCTTCTGCTCCTCAAGACAAAAAAGCTGTTTTCTCAGAGCATACAATGCTCTGACATTACACCAGTATACATTTGAATTTTACTCAAATCTACTGAATGCAAACCTGATGGAAACACATTGGGTTTACTTCCCACATGATTCTGAGTAGCTTGATAGTAGTTTCATGCTTCTGCTCATCAAGACAAAAAAGTTATTTTCTCAGTCCACACAATACTTTGGCAAAAGAATGAGCATACATTTCTATTATACTCAAAAATACTGACTGCATACTGAATGGAAACAGCTTAGATGAAGTTCCCACATGATTCTGACTTGTTTGGAAGTAGTTTCATGCTTCTGCTCATTAAGAGAAAAAAGTTGTCATCTCACTGCACACAATGGTCTGACTTCAAAGTAATGTGCATTTCAATTTTACTCATAACTACTGACTGGAAAGGTAATGGAAACACCTTTGGTTTAGTACTCACATGATTCTGAGTTGTTTGAAAGTTGTTTCATGCTTCTGCTCCTCAAGACAAAAAAGCTGTTTTCTCAGAGCATACAATGCTCTGACATTACAGCAGTATACATTTGAATTTTACTCAAATCTACTGAATGCAAACCTGATGGAAACACATTGGGTTTACTTCCCACATGATTCTGAGTAGCTTGATAGTAGTTTCATGCTTCTGCTCATCAAGACAAAAAAGTTCTTTTCTCAGTCCACACAATGCTTTGGCAAAAGAATGAGTATACATTTCGATTATACTCAAAAATACTGACTGCATACTGAATGGAAACAGCTCAGATGAAGTTCCCACATGATTCTGACTTGTTTGGAAGTAGTTTCATGCTTCTGCTCATTAAGAGAAAAAAGTTGTCATCTCAGTGCACACAATGCTCTGACTTCAAAGTAATGAACATTTCAATTTTACTCAAAACTACTGACTGGAAAGGTAATGGAAACACCTTTGGTTTACTCCTCACATGATTCTGAGTTGTTTGAAAGTTGTTTCATGCTTCTGCTCCTCAAGACAAAAAAGCTGTTTTCTCAGAGCATACAATGCTCTGACATTACAGCAGTATACAGTTGAATTTTACTCAAATCTACTGAATGCAAACCTGATGGAAACACATTGGGTTTACTTCCCACATGATTCTGAGTAGCTTGATAGTAGTTTCATGCTTCTGCTCATCAAGACAAAAAAGTTATTTTCTCAGTCCACACATTGCTTTGGCAAAAGAATGAGTATACATTTCTATTATACTCAAAAATACTGACTGCATACTGAATGGAAACAGCTTAGATGAAGTTCCCACATGATTCTGACTTGTTTGGAAGTAGTTTCATGCTTCTGCTCATTAAGAGAAAAAAGTTGTCATCTCAGTGCACACAATGGTCTGACTTCAAAGTAATCTGCATTTCAATTTTACTCTTAACTACTGACTGGAAAGGTAATGGAAACACCTTTGGTTTACTTCTCACATGATTCTGAGTTGTTTGAAAGTAGTTTCATGCTTCTGCTCCTCAAGACAAAAAAGCTGTTTTCTCAGAGCATACAATGCTCTGACATTACAGCAGTATACATTTGAATTTTACTCAAATCTACTGAATGCAAACGTGATGGAAACACATTGGGTTTACTTCCCACATGATTCTGAGTAGCTTGATAGTAGTTTCATGCTTCTGCTCATCAAGACAAAAAAGTTCTTTTCTCAGTCCACACAATGCTTTGGCAAAAGAATGAGTATACATTTCTATTATACTCAAAAATACTGACTGCATACTGAATGGAAACAGCTCAGATGAAGTTCCCACATGATTCTGACTTGTTTGGAAGTAGTTTCATGCTTCTGCTCATTAAGAGAAAAAAGTTGTCATCTCAGTGCACACAATGCTCTGACTTCAAAGTAATGAACATTTCAATTTTACTCAAAACTACTGACTGGAAAGGTAATGGAAACACCTTTGGTTTACTTCTCACATGATTCTGAGTTGTTTGAAAGTTGTTTCATGCTTCTGCTCCTCAAGACAAAAAAGCTGTTTTCTCAGAGCATACAATGCTCTGACATTACAGCAGTATACAGTTGAATTTTACTCAAATCTACTGAATGCAAACCTGATGGAAACACATTGGGTTTACTTCCCACATGATTCTGAGTAGCTTGATAGTAGTTTCATGCTTCTGCTCATCAAGACAAAAAAGTTATTTTCTCAGTCCACACAATGCTTTGGCAAAAGAATGAGTATACATTTCTATTATACTCAAAAATACTGACTGCATACTGAATGGAAACAGCTTAGATGAAGTTCCCACATGATTCTGACTTGTTTGGAAGTAGTTTCATGCTTCTGCTCATTAAGAGAAAAAAGTTGTCATCTCACTGCACACAATGGTCTGACTTCAAAGTAATGTGCATTTCAATTTTACTCATAACTACTGACTGGAAAGGTAATGGAAACACCTTTGGTTTACTTCTCACATGATTCTGAGTTGTTTGAAAGTTGTTTCATGCTTCTGCTCCTCAAGACAAAAAAGCTGTTTTCTCAGAGCATACAATGCTCTGACATTACAGCAGTATACATTTGAAATTTACTCAAATCTACTGAATGCAAACCTGATGGAAACACATTGGGTTTACTTCCCACATGATTCTGAGTAGTTTGAAAGTAGTTTCATGCCTCTGCTCATCAAGACAAAAAAGTTCTTTTCTCAGTCCACACAATGCTTTGACTAAAGAATGAGTATACATTTCTATTATTCTCAAAAATACTGACTGCACACTGAATGGAAACAGCTTAGATGAAGTTCCCACATGATTCTGTCTTGTTTGGAAGTAGTTTCATGCTTCTGCTCATTAAGAGAAAAAAGTTGTCATCTCAGTGCAGACACTGCTCTAACTTGAAAGTAATGTACATTACAATTTTACTCAAAAGTACTGACTGCAAAGCTGATCGAAACACCTTTGGTTTACTTCACACATGATTCTGAGTTGTTTGAAAGTTGTTTCATGCTTCTGCTCCTCAAGACAAAAAAGCTGTTTTCTCAGAGCATACAATGCTCTGACATTACAGCAGTATACATATGAATTTTACTCATATCTACTGAATGCAAACCTGATGGAAACACATTGGGTTTACTTCCCTCATGATTCTGAGTAGCTTGAAAGTAGTTTCATGCCTCTGCTCATCAAGACAAAAAAGTTCTTTTCTCAGTGCACACAGCGCCTAGACCAAAGAATGATTATACATTTCTATTATACTCAAAAATACTGACTGCATACTGAATGGAAACAGCTTTGATGAAGTTTCCTCATGATTCTGACTTGTTTGGAAGTAGTTTCATGCTTCTGCTCATTAAGAGAAAAAAGTTGTCATCTCAGTGCACACAATGCTCTATCTTCAAGGTAATGTACATTTCAATTTTACTCAAAAGTACTGACTGCAAAGCTCATGGAAACACCTTTGGTTTACTTCTCACATGATTCTGAGTTGTTTGAAAGTTGTTTCATGCTTCTGCTCCTCAAGACAAAAAAGCTGTTTTCTCAGAGCATACAATGCTCTGACATTACACCAGTATACATTTGAATTTTACTCAAATCTACTGAATGCGAACCTGATGGAAACACATTGGGTTTATTTCCCACATGATTCTGAGTAGCTTGAAAGTAGTTTCATGCTTCTGCTCATCAAGACAAAAAAGTTCTTTTCTCAGTCCACACAATACTTTGACAAAAGAATGAGTATACATTTCTATTATACTCAAAAATACTGACTGCATACTGAATGGAAACAGCTGAGATGAAGTTCCCACATGATTCTGACTTGTTTGGAAATAGTTTCATGCTTCTGTTCATTAAGAGGAAAAAGTTGTCATCTCAGTGCACACTCTGCTCTAACTTGAAAGTAATGTGCATTTCAATTTTACTCATAACTACTGACTGGAAAGGTAATGGAAACACCTTTGGTTTACTTCTCACATGATTCTGAGTTGTTTGAAAGTTGTTTCATGCTTCTGCTCATCAAGACAAAAAAGTTCTTTTCTCAGTCCACACAATGCTTTGACAAAAGAATGAGTATACATTTCTATTATACTCAAAAATACTGACTGCATACTCAATGGAAACAGCTTAGATGAAGTTCCCACATGATTCTGACTTGTTTGGAAGTAGTTTCATGCTTCTGCTCATTAAGAGAAAAAAGTTGTCATCTCACTGCACACAATGGTCTGACTTCAAAGTAATGTGCATTTCAATTTTACTCATAACTACTGACTGGAAAGGTAATGGAAACACCTTTGGTTTACTACTCACATGATTCTGAGTTGTTTGAAAGTTGTTTCATGCTTCTGCTCCTCAAGACAAAAAAGCTGTTTTCTCAGAGCATACAATGCTCTGACATTACAGCAGTATACATTTGAATTTTACTCAAATCTACTGAATGCAAACCTGATGGAAACACATTGGGTTTACTTCCCACATGATTCTGAGTAGCTTGATAGTAGTTTCATGCTTCTGCTCATCAAGACAAAAAAGTTCTTTTCTCAGTCCACACAATGCTTTGGCAAAAGAATGAGTATACATTTCGATTATACTCAAAAATACTGACTGCATACTGAATGGAAACAGCTCAGATGAAGTTCCCACATGATTCTGACTTGTTTGGAAGTAGTTTCATGCTTCTGCTCATTAAGAGAAAAAAGTTGTCATCTCAGTGCACACAATGCTCTGACTTCAAAGTAATGAACATTTCAATTTTACTCAAAACTACTGACTGGAAAGGTAATGGAAACACCTTTGGTTTACTCCTCACATGATTC
Source organism: Mobula birostris (assembly GCF_030028105.1). Taxonomy (NCBI): domain Eukaryota; kingdom Metazoa; phylum Chordata; class Chondrichthyes; order Myliobatiformes; family Myliobatidae; genus Mobula; species Mobula birostris. Next base: position 103,923 of record NW_027278361.1, read on the forward strand.
TGAGTTGTTTGAAAGTTGTTTCATGCTTCTGCTCCTCAAGACAAAAAAGCTGTTTTCTCAGAGCATACAATGCTCTGACATTACAGCAGTATACAGTTGAATTTTACTCAAATCTACTGAATGCAAACCTGATGGAAACACATTGGGTTTACTTCCCACATGATTCTGAGTAGCTTGATAGTAGTTTCATGCTTCTGCTCATCAAGACAAAAAAGTTATTTTCTCAGTCCACACATTGCTTTGGCAAAAGAATGAGTATACATTTCTATTATACTCAAAAATACTGACTGCATACTGAATGGAAACAGCTTAGATGAAGTTCCCACATGATTCTGACTTGTTTGGAAGTAGTTTCATGCTTCTGCTCATTAAGAGAAAAAAGTTGTCATCTCAGTGCACACAATGGTCTGACTTCAAAGTAATGTGCATTTCAATTTTACTCATAACTACTGACTGGAAAGGTAATGTAAACACCTTTGGTTTACTTCTCACATGATTCTGAGTTGTTTGAAAGTTGTTTCATGCTTCTACTCCTCAAGACAAAAAAGCTGTTTTCTCAGAGCATACAATGCTCTGACATTACAGCAGTATACATTTGAATTTTACTCAAATCTACTGAATGCAAACCTGATGGAAACACATTGGGTTTACTTCCCACATGATTCTGAGTAGCTTGATAGTAGTTTCATGCTTCTGCTCATCAAGACAAAAAAGTTCTTTTCTCAGTCCACACAATGCTTTGGCAAAAGAATGAGTATACATTTCTATTATACTCAAAAATACTGACTGCATACTGAATGGAAACAGCTCAGATGAAGTTCCCACATGATTCTGACTTGTTTGGAAGTAGTTTCATGCTTCTGCTCATTAAGAGAAAAAAGTTGGCATCTCAGTGCACACAATGCTCTGACTTCAAAGTAATGAACATTTCAATTTTACTCAAAACTACTGACTGGAAAGGTAATGGAAACACCTTTGGTTTACTTCTCACATGATTCTGAGTTGTTTGAAAGTTGTTTCATGCTTCTGCTCCTCAAGACAAAAAAGCTGTTTTCTCAGAGCATACAATGCTCTGACATTACAGCAGTATACATTTGAAATTTACTCAAATCTACTGAATGCAAACCTGATGGAAACACATTGGGTTTACTTCCCACATGATTCTGAGTAGTTTGAAAGTAGTTTCATGCCTCTGCTCATCAAGACAAAAAAGTTCTTTTCTCAGTCCACACAATGCTTTGACTAAAGAATGAGTATACATTTCTATTATTCTCAAAAATACTGACTGCACACTGAATGGAAACAGCTTAGATGAAGTTCCCACATGATTCTGTCTTGTTTGGAAGTAGTTTCATGCTTCTGCTCATTAAGAGAAAAAAGTTGTCATCTCAGTGCAGACACTGCTCTAACTTGAAAGTAATGTACATTACAATTTTACTCAAAAGTACTGACTGCAAAGCTGATCGAAACACCTTTGGTTTACTTCACACATGATTCTGAGTTGTTTGAAAGTTGTTTCATGCTTCTGCTCCTCAAGACAAAAAAGCTGTTTTCTCAGAGCATACAATGCTCTGACATTACAGCAGTATACATTTGAATTTTACTCATATCTACTGAATGCAAACCTGATGGAAACACATTGGGTTTACTTCCCTCATGATTCTGAGTAGCTTGAAAGTAGTTTCATGCCTCTGCTCATCAAGACAAAAAAGTTCTTTTCTCAGTGCACACAGCGCCTAGACCAAAGAATGATTATACATTTCTATTATACTCAAAAATACTGACTGCATACTGAATGGAAACAGCTTTGATGAAGTTTCCTCATGATTCTGACTTGTTTGGAAGTAGTTTCATGCTTCTGCTCATTAAGAGAAAAAAGTTGTCATCTCAGTGCACACAATGCTCTATCTTCAAGGTAATGTACATTTCAATTTTACTCAAAAGTACTGACTGCAAAGCTCATGGAAACACCTTTGGTTTACTTCTCACATGATTCTGAGTTGTTTGAAAGTTGTTTCATGCTTCTGCTCCTCAAGACAAAAAAGCTGTTTTCTCAGAGCATACAATGCTCTGACATTACACCAGTATACATTTGAATTTTACTCAAATCTACTGAATGCAAACCTGATGGAAACACATTGGGTTTACTTCCCACATGATTCTGAGTAGCTTGATAGTAGTTTCATGCTTCTGCTCATCAAGACAAAAAAGTTATTTTCTCAGTCCACACAATACTTTGGCAAAAGAATGAGCATACATTTCTATTATACTCAAAAATACTGACTGCATACTGAATGGAAACAGCTTAGATGAAGTTCCCACATGATTCTGACTTGTTTGGAAGTAGTTTCATGCTTCTGCTCATTAAGAGAAAAAAGTTGTCATCTCACTGCACACAATGGTCTGACTTCAAAGTAATGTGCATTTCAATTTTACTCATAACTACTGACTGGAAAGGTAATGGAAACACCTTTGGTTTAGTACTCACATGATTCTGAGTTGTTTGAAAGTTGTTTCATGCTTCTGCTCCTCAAGACAAAAAAGCTGTTTTCTCAGAGCATACAATGCTCTGACATTACAGCAGTATACATTTGAATTTTACTCAAATCTACTGAATGCAAACCTGATGGAAACACATTGGGTTTACTTCCCACATGATTCTGAGTAGCTTGATAGTAGTTTCATGCTTCTGCTCATCAAGACAAAAAAGTTCTTTTCTCAGTCCACACAATGCTTTGGCAAAAGAATGAGTATACATTTCGATTATACTCAAAAATACTGACTGCATACTGAATGGAAACAGCTCAGATGAAGTTCCCACATGATTCTGACTTGTTTGGAAGTAGTTTCATGCTTCTGCTCATTAAGAGAAAAAAGTTGTCATCTCAGTGCACACAATGCTCTGACTTCAAAGTAATGAACATTTCAATTTTACTCAAAACTACTGACTGGAAAGGTAATGGAAACACCTTTGGTTTACTCCTCACATGATTCTGAGTTGTTTGAAAGTTGTTTCATGCTTCTGCTCCTCAAGACAAAAAAGCTGTTTTCTCAGAGCATACAATGCTCTGACATTACAGCAGTATACAGTTGAATTTTACTCAAATCTACTGAATGCAAACCTGATGGAAACACATTGGGTTTACTTCCCACATGATTCTGAGTAGCTTGATAGTAGTTTCATGCTTCTGCTCATCAAGACAAAAAAGTTATTTTCTCAGTCCACACATTGCTTTGGCAAAAGAATGAGTATACATTTCTATTATACTCAAAAATACTGACTGCATACTGAATGGAAACAGCTTAGATGAAGTTCCCACATGATTCTGACTTGTTTGGAAGTAGTTTCATGCTTCTGCTCATTAAGAGAAAAAAGTTGTCATCTCAGTGCACACAATGGTCTGACTTCAAAGTAATCTGCATTTCAATTTTACTCTTAACTACTGACTGGAAAGGTAATGGAAACACCTTTGGTTTACTTCTCACATGATTCTGAGTTGTTTGAAAGTAGTTTCATGCTTCTGCTCCTCAAGACAAAAAAGCTGTTTTCTCAGAGCATACAATGCTCTGACATTACAGCAGTATACATTTGAATTTTACTCAAATCTACTGAATGCAAACCTGATGGAAACACATTGGGTTTACTTCCCACATGATTCTGAGTAGCTTGATAGTAGTTTCATGCTTCTGCTCATCAAGACAAAAAAGTTCTTTTCTCAGTCCACACAATGCTTTGGCAAAAGAATGAGTATACATTTCTATTATACTCAAAAATACTGACTGCATACTGAATGGAAACAGCTCAGATGAAGTTCCCACATGATTCTGACTTGTTTGGAAGTAGTTTCATGCTTCTGCTCATTAAGAGAAAAAAGTTGTCATCTCAGTGCACACAATGCTCTGACTTCAAAGTAATGAACATTTCAATTTTACTCAAAACTACTGACTGGAAAGGTAATGGAAACACCTTTGGTTTACTTCTCACATGATTCTGAGTTGTTTGAAAGTTGTTTCATGCTTCTGCTCCTCAAGACAAAAAAGCTGTTTTCTCAGAGCATACAATGCTCTGACATTACAGCAGTATACAGTTGAATTTTACTCAAATCTACTGAATGCAAACCTGATGGAAACACATTGGGTTTACTTCCCACATGATTCTGAGTAGCTTGATAGTAGTTTCATGCTTCTGCTCATCAAGACAAAAAAGTTATTTTCTCAGTCCACACAATGCTTTGGCAAAAGAATGAGTATACATTTCTATTATACTCAAAAATACTGACTGCATACTGAATGGAAACAGCTTTGATGAAGTTTCCTCATGATTCTGACTTGTTTGGAAGTAGTTTCATGCTTCTGCTCATTAAGAGAAAAAAGTTGTCATCTCAGTGCACACAATGCTCTATCTTCAAGGTAATGTACATTTCAATTTTACTCAAAAGTACTGACTGCAAAGCTCATGGAAACACCTTTGGTTTACTTCTCACATGATTCTGAGTTGTTTGAAAGTTGTTTCATGCTTCTGCTCCTCAAGACAAAAAAGCTGTTTTCTCAGAGCATACAATGCTCTGACATTACACCAGTATACATTTGAATTTTACTCAAATCTACTGAATGCGAACCTGATGGAAACACATTGGGTTTATTTCCCACATGATTCTGAGTAGCTTGAAAGTAGTTTCATGCTTCTGCTCATCAAGACAAAAAAGTTCTTTTCTCAGTCCACACAATACTTTGACAAAAGAATGAGTATACATTTCTATTATACTCAAAAATACTGACTGCATACTGAATGGAAACAGCTGAGATGAAGTTCCCACATGATTCTGACTTGTTTGGAAATAGTTTCATGCTTCTGTTCATTAAGAGGAAAAAGTTGTCATCTCAGTGCACACTCTGCTCTAACTTGAAAGTAATGTGCATTTCAATTTTACTCATAACTACTGACTGGAAAGGTAATGGAAACACCTTTGGTTTACTTCTCACATGATTCTGAGTTGTTTGAAAGTTGTTTCATGCTTCTGCTCATCAAGACAAAAAAGTTCTTTTCTCAGTCCACACAATGCTTTGACAAAAGAATGAGTATACATTTCTATTATACTCAAAAATACTGACTGCATACTCAATGGAAACAGCTTAGATGAAGTTCCCACATGATTCTGACTTGTTTGGAAGTAGTTTCATGCTTCTGCTCATTAAGAGAAAAAAGTTGTCATCTCACTGCACACAATGGTCTGACTTCAAAGTAATGTGCATTTCAATTTTACTCATAACTACTGACTGGAAAGGTAATGGAAACACCTTTGGTTTAGTACTCACATGATTCTGAGTTGTTTGAAAGTTGTTTCATGCTTCTGCTCCTCAAGACAAAAAAGCTGTTTTCTCAGAGCATACAATGCTCTGACATTACAGCAGTATACATTTGAATTTTACTCAAATCTACTGAATGCAAACCTGATGGAAACACATTGGGTTTACTTCCCACATGATTCTGAGTAGCTTGATAGTAGTTTCATGCTTCTGCTCATCAAGACAAAAAAGTTCTTTTCTCAGTCCACACAATGCTTTGGCAAAAGAATGAGTATACATTTCGATTATACTCAAAAATACTGACTGCATACTGAATGGAAACAGCTGAGATGAAGTTCCCACATGATTCTGACTTGTTTGGAAGTAGTTCCATGCTTCTGTTCATTAAGAGGAAAAAGTTGTCATCTCAGTGCACACTCTGCTCTAACTTGAAAGTAATGTGCATTTCAATTTTACTCATAACTACTGACTGGAAAGGTAATGGAAACACCTTTGGTTTACTTCTCACATGATTCTGAGTTGTTTGAAAGTTGTTTCATGCTTCTGCTCCTCAAGACAAAAAAGCTGTTTCCTCAGAGCATACAATGCTCTGACATTACAGCAGTATACATTTGAATTTTACTCAAATCTACTGAATGCAAACCTGATGGAAACACATTGGGTTTACTTCACACATGATTGTGAGTAGTTTGAAAGTAGTTTCATGCCTCTGCTCATCAAGACAAAAAAGTTCTTTTCTCAGTCCACACAATGCTTTGACAAAAGAATGAGTATACATTTCTATTATACTCAAAAATACTGACTGCATACTCAATGGAAACAGCTTAGATGAAGTTCCCACATGATTCTGACTTGTTTGGAAGTAGTTTCATGCTTCTGCTCATTGAGAGAAAAAAGTTGTCATCTCAGTGCACACAATGCTCTATCTTCAAGGTAATGTACATTTCAATTTTACTCAAAAGTACTGACTGCAAAGCTCATGGAAACACCTTTGGTTTACTTCTCACATGATTCTGAGTTGTTTGAAAGTTGTTTCATGCTTCTGCTCCTCAAGACAAAAAAGCTGTTTTCTCAGAGCATACAATGCTCTGACATTACAGCAGTATACATTTGAATTTTACTCAAATCTACTGAATGCAAACCTGATGGAAACACATTGGGTTTACTTCCCACATGATTCTGAGTAGCTTGATAGTAGTTTCATGCTTCTGCTCATCAAGACAAAAAAGTTCTTTTCTCAGTCCACACAATACTTTGGCAAAAGAATGAGCATACATTTCTATTATACTCAAAAATACTGACTGCATACTGAATGGAAACAGCTTAGATGAAGTTCCCACATGATTCTGACTTGTTTGGAAGTAGTTTCATGCTTCTGCTCATTAAGAGAAAAAAGTTGTCATCTCACTGCACACAATGGTCTGACTTCAAAGTAATGTGCATTTCAATTTTACTCATAACTACTGACTGGAAAGGTAATGGAAACACCTTTGGTTTAGTACTCACATGATTCTGAGTTGTTTGAAAGTTGTTTCATGCTTCTGCTCCTCAAGACAAAAAAGCTGTTTTCTCAGAGCATACAATGCTCTGACATTACAGCAGTATACATTTGAATTTTACTCAAATCTACTGAATGCAAACCTGATGGAAACACATTGGGTTTACTTCCCACATGATTCTGAGTAGCTTGATAGTAGTTTCATGCTTCTGCTCATCAAGACAAAAAAGTTCTTTTCTCAGTCCACACAATGCTTTGGCAAAAGAATGAGTATACATTTCGATTATACTCAAAAATACTGACTGCATACTGAATGGAAACAGCTGAGATGAAGTTCCCACATGATTCTGACTTGTTTGGAAGTAGTTCCATGCTTCTGTTCATTAAGAGGAAAAAGTTGTCATCTCAGTGCACACTCTGCTCTAACTTGAAAGTAATGTGCATTTCAATTTTACTCATAACTACTGACTGGAAAGGTAATGGAAACACCTTTGGTTTACTTCTCACATGATTCTGAGTTGTTTGAAAGTTGTTTCATGCTTCTGCTCCTCAAGACAAAAAAGCTGTTTCCTCAGAGCATACAATGCTCTGACATTACAGCAGTATACATTTGAATTTTACTCAAATCTACTGAATGCAAACCTGATGGAAACACATTGGGTTTACTTCACACATGATTGTGAGTAGTTTGAAAGTAGTTTCATGCCTCTGCTCATCAAGACAAAAAAGTTCTTTTCTCAGTCCACACAATGCTTTGACAAAAGAATGAGTATACATTTCTATTATACTCAAAAATACTGACTGCATACTCAATGGAAACAGCTTAGATGAAGTTCCCACATGATTCTGACTTGTTTGGAAGTAGTTTCATGCTTCTGCTCATTGAGAGAAAAAAGTTGTCATCTCAGTGCACACAATGCTCTATCTTCAAGGTAATGTACATTTCAATTTTACTCAAAAGTACTGACTGCAAAGCTCATGGAAACACCTTTGGTTTACTTCTCACATGATTCTGAGTTGTTTGAAAGTTGTTTCATGCTTCTGCTCCTCAAGACAAAAAAGCTGTTTTCTCAGAGCATACAATGCTCTGACATTACAGCAGTATACATTTGAATTTTACTCAAATCTACTGAATGCAAACCTGATGGAAACACATTGGGTTTACTTCCCACATGATTCTGAGTAGCTTGATAGTAGTTTCATGCTTCTGCTCATCAAGACAAAAAAGTTCTTTTCTCAGTCCACACAATACTTTGGCAAAAGAATGAGCATACATTTCTATTATACTCAAAAATACTGACTGCATACTGAATGGAAACAGCTTAGATGAAGTTCCCACATGATTCTGACTTGTTTGGAAGTAGTTTCATGCTTCTGCTCATTAAGAGAAAAAAGTTGTCATCTCACTGCACACAATGGTCTGACTTCAAAGTAATGTGCATTTCAATTTTACTCATAACTACTGACTGGAAAGGTAATGGAAACACCTTTGGTTTAGTACTCACATGATTCTGAGTTGTTTGAAAGTTGTTTCATGCTTCTGCTCCTCAAGACAAAAAAGCTGTTTTCTCAGAGCATACAATGCTCTGACATTACAGCAGTATACATTTGAATTTTACTCAAATCTACTGAATGCAAACCTGATGGAAACACATTGGGTTTACTTCCCACATGATTCTGAGTAGCTTGATAGTAGTTTCATGCTTCTGCTCATCAAGACAAAAAAGTTCTTTTCTCAGTCCACACAATGCTTTGGCAAAAGAATGAGTATACATTTCGATTATACTCAAAAATACTGACTGCATACTGAATGGAAACAGCTCAGATGAAGTTCCCACATGATTCTGACTTGTTTGGAAGTAGTTTCATGCTTCTGCTCATTAAGAGAAAAAAGTTGTCATCTCAGTGCACACAATGCTCTGACTTCAAAGTAATGAACATTTCAATTTTACTCAAAACTACTGACTGGAAAGGTAATGGAAACACCTTTGGTTTACTCCTCACATGATTCTGAGTTGTTGGAAAGTTGTTTCATGCTTCTGCTCCTCAAGACAAAAAAGCTGTTTTCTCAGAGCATACAATGCTCTGACATTACAGCAGTATACAGTTGAATTTTACTCAAATCTACTGAATGCAAACCTGATGGAAACACATTGGGTTTACTTCCCACATGATTCTGAGTAGCTTGATAGTAGTTTCATGCTTCTGCTCATCAAGACAAAAAAGTTATTTTCTCAGTCCACACATTGCTTTGGCAAAAGAATGAGTATACATTTCTATTATACTCAAAAATACTGACTGCATACTGAATGGAAACAGCTTAGATGAAGTTCCCACATGATTCTGACTTGTTTGGAAGTAGTTTCATGCTTCTGCTCATTAAGAGAAAAAAGTTGTCATCTCAGTGCACACAATGGTCTGACTTCAAAGTAATCTGCATTTCAATTTTACTCATAACTACTGACTGGAAAGGTAATGGAAACACCTTTGGTTTACTTCTCACATGATTCTGAGTTGTTTGAAAGTTGTTTCATGCTTCTGCTCCTCAAGACAAAAAAGCTGTTTTCTCAGAGCATACAATGCTCTGACATTACAGCAGTATACATTTGAATTTTACTCAAATCTACTGAATGCAAACCTGATGGAAACACATTGGGTTTACTTCCCACATGATTCTGAGTAGCTTGATAGTAGTTTCATGCTTCTGCTCATCAAGACAAAAAAGTTCTTTTCTCAGTCCACACAATGCTTTGGCAAAAGAATGAGTATACATTTCTATTATACTCAAAAATACTGACTGCATACTGAATGGAAACAGCTCAGATGAAGTTCCCACATGATTCTGACTTGTTTGGAAGTAGTTTCATGCTTCTGCTCATTAAGAGAAAAAAGTTGTCATCTCAGTGCACACAATGCTCTGACTTCAAAGTAATGAACATTTCAATTTTACTCAAAACTACTGACTGGAAAGGTAATGGAAACACCTTTGGTTTACTTCTCACATGATTCTGAGTTGTTTGAAAGTTGTTTCATGCTTCTGCTCCTCAAGACAAAAAAGCTGTTTTCTCAGAGCATACAATGCTCTGACATTACAGCAGTATACAGTTGAATTTTACTCAAATCTACTGAATGCAAACCTGATGGAAACACATTGGGTTTACTTCCCACATGATTCTGAGTAGCTTGATAGTAGTTTCATGCTTCTGCTCATCAAGACAAAAAAGTTATTTTCTCAGTCCACACAATGCTTTGGCAAAAGAATGAGTATACATTTCTATTATACTCAAAAATACTGACTGCATACTGAATGGAAACAGCTTAGATGAAGTTCCCACATGATTCTGACTTGTTTGGAAGTAGTTTCATGCTTCTGCTCATTAAGAGAAAAAAGTTGTCATCTCACTGCACACAATGGTCTGACTTCAAAGTAATGTGCATTTCAATTTTACTCATAACTACTGACTGGAAAGGTAATGGAAACACCTTTGGTTTACTTCTCACATGATTCTGAGTTGTTTGAAAGTTGTTTCATGCTTCTGCTCCTCAAGACAAAAAAGCTGTTTTCTCAGAGCATACAATGCTCTGACATTACAGCAGTATACATTTGAATTTTACTCAAATCTACTGAATGCAAACCTGATGGAAACACATTGGGTTTACTTCCCACATGATTCTGAGTAGCTTGATAGTAGTTTCATGCTTCTGCTCATCAAGACAAAAAAGTTCTTTTCTCAGTCCACACAATGCTTTGGCAAAAGAATGAGTATACATTTCTATTATACTCAAAAATACTGACTGCATACTGAATGGAAACAGCTCAGATGAAGTTCCCACATGATTCTGACTTGTTTGGAAGTAGTTTCATGCTTCTGCTCATTAAGAGAAAAAAGTTGTCATCTCAGTGCACACAATGCTCTGACTTCAAAGTAATGAACATTTCAATTTTACTCAAAACTACTGACTGGAAAGGTAATGGAAACACCTTTGGTTTACTTCTCACATGATTCTGAGTTGTTTGAAAGTTGTTTCATGCTTCTGCTCCTCAAGACAAAAAAGCTGTTTTCTCAGAGCATACAATGCTCTGACATTACAGCAGTATACAGTTGAATTTTACTCAAATCTACTGAATGCAAACCTGATGGAAACACATTGGGTTTACTTCCCACATGATTCTGAGTAGCTTGATAGTAGTTTCATGCTTCTGCTCATCAAGACAAAAAAGTTCTTTTCTCAGTCCACACAATGCTTTGGCAAAAGAATGAGTATACATTTCTATTATACTCAAAAATACTGACTGCATACTGAATGGAAACAGCTTAGATGAAGTTCCCACATGATTCTGACTTGTTTGGAAGTAGTTTCATGCTTCTGCTCATTAAGAGAAAAAAGTTGTCATCTCACTGCACACAATGGTCTGACTTCAAAGTAATGTGCATTTCAATTTTACTCATAACTACTGACTGGAAAGGTAATGGAAACACCTTTGGTTTACTTCTCACATGATTCTGAGTTGTTTGAAAGTTGTTTCATGCTTCTGCTCCTCAAGACAAAAAAGCTGTTTTCTCAGAGCATACAATGCTCTGACATTACAGCAGTATACATTTGAAATTTACTCAAATCTACTGAATGCAAACCTGATGGAAACACATTGGGTTTACTTCCCACATGATTCTGAGTAGTTTGAAAGTAGTTTCATGCCTCTGCTCATCAAGACAAAAAAGTTCTTTTCTCAGTCCACACAATGCTTTGACTAAAGAATGAGTATACATTTCTATTATTCTCAAAAATACTGACTGCACACTGAATGGAAACAGCTTAGATGAAGTTCCCACATGATTCTGTCTTGTTTGGAAGTAGTTTCATGCTTCTGCTCATTAAGAGAAAAAAGTTGTCATCTCAGTGCAGACACTGCTCTAACTTGAAAGTAATGTACATTACAATTTTACTCAAAAGTACTGACTGCAAAGCTGATCGAAACACCTTTGGTTTACTTCACACATGATTCTGAGTTGTTTGAAAGTTGTTTCATGCTTCTGCTCCTCAAGACAAAAAAGCTGTTTTCTCAGAGCATACAATGCTGTGACATTACAGCAGTATACATTTGAATTTTACTCATATCTACTGAATGCAAACCTGATGGAAACACATTGGGTTTACTTCCCTCATGATTCTGAGTAGCTTGAAAGTAGTTTCATGCCTCTGCTCATCAAGACAAAAAAGTTCTTTTCTCAGTGCACACAGCGCCTAGACCAAAGAATGATTATACATTTCTATTATACTCAAAAATACTGACTGCATACTGAATGGAAACAGCTTTGATGAAGTTTCCTCATGATTCTGACTTGTTTGGAAGTAGTTTCATGCTTCTGCTCATTAAGAGAAAAAAGTTGTCATCTCAGTGCACACAATGCTCTATCTTCAAGGTAATGTACATTTCAATTTTACTCAAAAGTACTGACTGCAAAGCTCATGGAAACACCTTTGGTTTACTTCTCACATGATTCTGAGTTGTTTGAAAGTTGTTTCATGCTTCTGCTCCTCAAGACAAAAAAGCTGTTTTCTCAGAGCATACAATGCTCTGACATTACACCAGTATACATTTGAATTTTACTCAAATCTACTGAATGCGAACCTGATGGAAACACATTGGGTTTATTTCCCACATGATTCTGAGTAGCTTGAAAGTAGTTTCATGCTTCTGCTCATCAAGACAAAAAAGTTCTTTTCTCAGTCCACACAATACTTTGACAAAAGAATGAGTATACATTTCTATTATACTCAAAAATACTGACTGCATACTGAATGGAAACAGCTGAGATGAAGTTCCCACATGATTCTGACTTGTTTGGAAATAGTTTCATGCTTCTGTTCATTAAGAGGAAAAAGTTGTCATCTCAGTGCACACTCTGCTCTAACTTGAAAGTAATGTGCATTTCAATTTTACTCATAACTACTGACTAGAAAGGTAATGGAAACACCTTTGGTTTACTTCTCACATGATTCTGAGTTGTTTGAAAGTTGTTTCATGCTTCTGCTCCTCAAGACAAAAAAGCTGTTTTCTCAGAGCATACAATGCTCTGACATTACAGCAGTATACATTTGAATTTTACTCAAATCTACTGAATGCAAACCTGATGGAAACACATTGGGTTTACTTCACACATGATTGTGAGTAGTTTGAAAGTAGTTTCATGCCTCTGCTCATCAAGACAAAAAAGTTCTTTTCTCAGTCCACACAATGCTTTGACAAAAGAATGAGTATACATTTCTATTATACTCAAAAATACTGACTGCATACTCAATGGAAACAGCTTAGATGAAGTTCCCACATGATTCTGACTTGTTTGGAAGTAGTTTCATGCTTCTGCTCATTGAGAGAAAAAAGTTGTCATCTCAGTGCACACAATGCTCTATCTTCAAGGTAATGTACATTTCAATTTTACTCAAAAGTACTGACTGCAAAGCTCATGGAAACACCTTTGGTTTACTTCTCACATGATTCTGAGTTGTTTGAAAGTTGTTTCATGCTTCTGCTCCTCAAGACAAAAAAGCTGTTTCCTCAGAGCATACAATGCTCTGACATTACAGCAGTATACATTTGAATTTTACTCAAATCTACTGAATGCAAACCTGATGGAAACACATTGGGTTTACTTCACACATGATTGTGAGTAGTTTGAAAGTAGTTTCATGCCTCTGCTCATCAAGACAAAAAAGTTCTTTTCTCAGTCCACACAATGCTTTGACAAAAGAATGAGTATACATTTCTATTATACTCAAAAATACTGACTGCATACTCAATGGAAACAGCTTAGATGAAGTTCCCACATGATTCTGACTTGTTTGGAAGTAGTTTCATGCTTCTGCTCATTGAGAGAAAAAAGTTGTCATGTCAGTGCGCACAATGCTCTGACTTCAAAGTAATGAACATTTCAATTTTACTCAAATCTACTGACTGGAAAGGTAATGGAAACACCTTTGGTTTACTTCACACATGATTCTGAGTTGTTTGAAAGTTGTTTCATGCTTCTGCTCCTCAAGACAAAAAAGCTGTTTTCTCAGAGCATACAATGCTCTGACATTACAGCAGTATACATTTGAATTTTACTCAAATCTACTGAATGCAAACCTGATGGAAACACATTGGGTTTACTTCCCACATGATTCTGAGTAGCTTGATAGTAGTTTCATGCTTCTGCTCATCAAGACAAAAAAGTTATTTTCTCAGTCCACACAATACTTTGGCAAAAGAATGAGCATACATTTCTATTATACTCAAAAATACTGACTGCATACTGAATGGAAACAGCTTAGATGAAGTTCCCACATGATTCTGACTTGTTTGGAAGTAGTTTCATGCTTCTGCTCATTAAGAGAAAAAAGTTGTCATCTCACTGCACACAATGGTCTGACTTCAAAGTAATGTGCATTTCAATTTTACTCATAACTACTGACTGGAAAGGTAATGGAAACACCTTTGGTTTAGTACTCACATGATTCTGAGTTGTTTGAAAGTTGTTTCATGCTTCTGCTCCTCAAGACAAAAAAGCTGTTTTCTCAGAGCATACAATGCTCTGACATTACAGCAGTATACATTTGAATTTTACTCAAATCTACTGAATGCAAACCTGATGGAAACACATTGGGTTTACTTCCCACATGATTCTGAGTAGCTTGATAGTAGTTTCATGCTTCTGCTCATCAAGACAAAAAAGTTCTTTTCTCAGTCCACACAATGCTTTGGCAAAAGAATGAGTATACATTTCGATTATACTCAAAAATACTGACTGCATACTGAATGGAAACAGCTCAGATGAAGTTCCCACATGATTCTGACTTGTTTGGAAGTAGTTTCATGCTTCTGCTCATTAAGAGAAAAAAGTTGTCATCTCAGTGCACACAATGCTCTGACTTCAAAGTAATGAACATTTCAATTTTACTCAAAACTACTGACTGGAAAGGTAATGGAAACACCTTTGGTTTACTCCTCACATGATTCTGAGTTGTTTGAAAGTTGTTTCATGCTTCTGCTCCTCAAGACAAAAAAGCTGTTTTCTCAGAGCATACAATGCTCTGACATTACAGCAGTATACAGTTGAATTTTACTCAAATCTACTGAATGCAAACCTGATGGAAACACATTGGGTTTACTTCCCACATGATTCTGAGTAGCTTGATAGTAGTTTCATGCTTCTGCTCATCAAGACAAAAAAGATATTTTCTCAGTCCACACATTGCTTTGGCAAAAGAATGAGTATACATTTCTATTATACTCAAAAATACTGACTGCATACTGAATGGAAACAGCTTAGATGAAGTTCCCACATGATTCTGACTTGTTTGGAAGTAGTTTCATGCTTCTGCTCATTAAGAGAAAAAAGTTGTCATCTCAGTGCACACAATGGTCTGACTTCAAAGTAATCTGCATTTCAATTTTACTCATAACTACTGACTGGAAAGGTAATGGAAACACCTTTGGTTTACTTGTCACATGATTCTGAGTTGTTTGAAAGTAGTTTCATGCTTCTGCTCCTCAAGACAAAAAAGCTGTTTTCTCAGAGCATACAATGCTCTGACATTACAGCAGTATACATTTGAATTTTACTCAAATCTACTGAATGCAAACCTGATGGAAACACATTGGGTTTACTTCCCACATGATTCTGAGTAGCTTGATAGTAGTTTCATGCTTCTGCTCATCAAGACAAAAAAGTTCTTTTCTCAGTCCACACAATGCTTTGGCAAAAGAATGAGTATACATTTCGATTATACTCAAAAATACTGACTGCATACTGAATGGAAACAGCTCAGATGAAGTTCCCACATGATTCTGACTTGTTTGGAAGTAGTTTCATGCTTCTGCTCATTAAGAGAAAAAAGTTGTCATCTCAGTGCACACAATGCTCTGACTTCAAAGTAATGAACATTTCAATTTTACTCAAAACTACTGACTGGAAAGGTAATGGAAACACCTTTGGTTTACTCCTCACATGATTCTGAGTTGTTGGAAAGTTGTTTCATGCTTCTGCTCCTCAAGACAAAAAAGCTGTTTTCTCAGAGCATACAATGCTCTGACATTACAGCAGTATACAGTTGAATTTTACTCAAATCTACTGAATGCAAACCTGATGGAAACACATTGGGTTTACTTCCCACATGATTCTGAGTAGCTTGATAGTAGTTTCATGCTTCTGCTCATCAAGACAAAAAAGTTATTTTCTCAGTCCACACATTGCTTTGGCAAAAGAATGAGTATACATTTCTATTATACTCAAAAATACTGACTGCATACTGAATGGAAACAGCTTAGATGAAGTTCCCACATGATTCTGACTTGTTTGGAAGTAGTTTCATGCTTCTGCTCATTAAGAGAAAAAAGTTGTCATCTCAGTGCACACAATGGTCTGACTTCAAAGTAATCTGCATTTCAATTTTACTCATAACTACTGACTGGAAAGGTAATGGAAACACCTTTGGTTTACTTCTCACATGATTCTGAGTTGTTTGAAAGTTGTTTCATGCTTCTGCTCCTCAAGACAAAAAAGCTGTTTTCTCAGAGCATACAATGCTCTGACATTACAGCAGTATACATTTGAATTTTACTCAAATCTACTGAATGCAAACCTGATGGAAACACATTGGGTTTACTTCCCACATGATTCTGAGTAGCTTGATAGTAGTTTCATGCTTCTGCTCATCAAGACAAAAAAGTTCTTTTCTCAGTCCACACAATGCTTTGGCAAAAGAATGAGTATACATTTCTATTATACTCAAAAATACTGACTGCATACTGAATGGAAACAGCTCAGATGAAGTTCCCACATGATTCTGACTTGTTTGGAAGTAGTTTCATGCTTCTGCTCATTAAGAGAAAAAAGTTGTCATCTCAGTGCACACAATGCTCTGACTTCAAAGTAATGAACATTTCAATTTTACTCAAAACTACTGACTGGAAAGGTAATGGAAACACCTTTGGTTTACTTCTCACATGATTCTGAGTTGTTTGAAAGTTGTTTCATGCTTCTGCTCCTCAAGACAAAAAAGCTGTTTTCTCAGAGCATACAATGCTCTGACATTACAGCAGTATACAGTTGAATTTTACTCAAATCTACTGAATGCAAACCTGATGGAAACACATTGGGTTTACTTCCCACATGATTCTGAGTAGCTTGATAGTAGTTTCATGCTTCTGCTCATCAAGACAAAAAAGTTATTTTCTCAGTCCACACAATGCTTTGGCAAAAGAATGAGTATACATTTCTATTATACTCAAAAATACTGACTGCATACTGAATGGAAACAGCTTAGATGAAGTTCCCACATGATTCTGACTTGTTTGGAAGTAGTTTCATGCTTCTGCTCATTAAGAGAAAAAAGTTGTCATCTCACTGCACACAATGGTCTGACTTCAAAGTAATGTGCATTTCAATTTTACTCATAACTACTGACTGGAAAGGTAATGGAAACACCTTTGGTTTACTTCTCACATGATTCTGAGTTGTTTGAAAGTTGTTTCATGCTTCTGCTCCTCAAGACAAAAAAGCTGTTTTCTCAGAGCATACAATGCTCTGACATTACAGCAGTATACATTTGAATTTTACTCAAATCTACTGAATGCAAACCTGATGGAAACACATTGGGTTTACTTCCCACATGATTCTGAGTAGCTTGATAGTAGTTTCATGCTTCTGCTCATCAAGACAAAAAAGTTCTTTTCTCAGTCCACACAATGCTTTGGCAAAAGAATGAGTATACATTTCTATTATACTCAAAAATACTGACTGCATACTGAATGGAAACAGCTCAGATGAAGTTCCCACATGATTCTGACTTGTTTGGAAGTAGTTTCATGCTTCTGCTCATTAAGAGAAAAAAGTTGTCATCTCAGTGCACACAATGCTCTGACTTCAAAGTAATGAACATTTCAATTTTACTCAAAACTACTGACTGGAAAGGTAATGGAAACACCTTTGGTTTACTTCTCACATGATTCTGAGTTGTTTGAAAGTTGTTTCATGCTTCTGCTCCTCAAGACAAAAAAGCTGTTTTCTCAGAGCATACAATGCTCTGACATTACAGCAGTATACAGTTGAATTTTACTCAAATCTACTGAATGCAAACCTGATGGAAACACATTGGGTTTACTTCCCACATGATTCTGAGTAGCTTGATAGTAGTTTCATGCTTCTGCTCATCAAGACAAAAAAGTTCTTTTCTCAGTCCACACAATGCTTTGGCAAAAGAATGAGTATACATTTCTATTATACTCAAAAATACTGACTGCATACTGAATGGAAACAGCTTAGATGAAGTTCCCACATGATTCTGACTTGTTTGGAAGTAGTTTCATGCTTCTGCTCATTAAGAGAAAAAAGTTGTCATCTCACTGCACACAATGGTCTGACTTCAAAGTAATGTGCATTTCAATTTTACTCATAACTACTGACTGGAAAGGTAATGGAAACACCTTTGGTTTACTTCTCACATGATTCTGAGTTGTTTGAAAGTTGTTTCATGCTTCTGCTCCTCAAGACAAAAAAGCTGTTTTCTCAGAGCATACAATGCTCTGACATTACAGCAGTATACATTTGAAATTTACTCAAATCTACTGAATGCAAACCTGATGGAAACACATTGGGTTTACTTCCCACATGATTCTGAGTAGTTTGAAAGTAGTTTCATGCCTCTGCTCATCAAGACAAAAAAGTTCTTTTCTCAGTCCACACAATGCTTTGACTAAAGAATGAGTATACATTTCTATTATTCTCAAAAATACTGACTGCACACTGAATGGAAACAGCTTAGATGAAGTTCCCACATGATTCTGTCTTGTTTGGAAGTAGTTTCATGCTTCTGCTCATTAAGAGAAAAAAGTTGTCATCTCAGTGCAGACACTGCTCTAACTTGAAAGTAATGTACATTACAATTTTACTCAAAAGTACTGACTGCAAAGCTGATCGAAACACCTTTGGTTTACTTCACACATGATTCTGAGTTGTTTGAAAGTTGTTTCATGCTTCTGCTCCTCAAGACAAAAAAGCTGTTTTCTCAGAGCATACAATGCTGTGACATTACAGCAGTATACATTTGAATTTTACTCATATCTACTGAATGCAAACCTGATGGAAACACATTGGGTTTACTTCCCTCATGATTCTGAGTAGCTTGAAAGTAGTTTCATGCCTCTGCTCATCAAGACAAAAAAGTTCTTTTCTCAGTGCACACAGCGCCTAGACCAAAGAATGATTATACATTTCTATTATACTCAAAAATACTGACTGCATACTGAATGGAAACAGCTTTGATGAAGTTTCCTCATGATTCTGACTTGTTTGGAAGTAGTTTCATGCTTCTGCTCATTAAGAGAAAAAAGTTGTCATCTCAGTGCACACAATGCTCTATCTTCAAGGTAATGTACATTTCAATTTTACTCAAAAGTACTGACTGCAAAGCTCATGGAAACACCTTTGGTTTACTTCTCACATGATTCTGAGTTGTTTGAAAGTTGTTTCATGCTTCTGCTCCTCAAGACAAAAAAGCTGTTTTCTCAGAGCATACAATGCTCTGACATTACACCAGTATACATTTGAATTTTACTCAAATCTACTGAATGCGAACCTGATGGAAACACATTGGGTTTATTTCCCACATGATTCTGAGTAGCTTGAAAGTAGTTTCATGCTTCTGCTCATCAAGACAAAAAAGTTCTTTTCTCAGTCCACACAATACTTTGACAAAAGAATGAGTATACATTTCTATTATACTCAAAAATACTGACTGCATACTGAATGGAAACAGCTGAGATGAAGTTCCCACATGATTCTGACTTGTTTGGAAATAGTTTCATGCTTCTGTTCATTAAGAGGAAAAAGTTGTCATCTCAGTGCACACTCTGCTCTAACTTGAAAGTAATGTGCATTTCAATTTTACTCATAACTACTGACTAGAAAGGTAATGGAAACACCTTTGGTTTACTTCTCACATGATTCTGAGTTGTTTGAAAGTTGTTTCATGCTTCTGCTCCTCAAGACAAAAAAGCTGTTTTCTCAGAGCATACAATGCTCTGACATTACAGCAGTATACATTTGAATTTTACTCAAATCTACTGAATGCAAACCTGATGGAAACACATTGGGTTTACTTCACACATGATTGTGAGTAGTTTGAAAGTAGTTTCATGCCTCTGCTCATCAAGACAAAAAAGTTCTTTTCTCAGTCCACACAATGCTTTGACAAAAGAATGAGTATACATTTCTATTATACTCAAAAATACTGACTGCATACTCAATGGAAACAGCTTAGATGAAGTTCCCACATGATTCTGACTTGTTTGGAAGTAGTTTCATGCTTCTGCTCATTGAGAGAAAAAAGTTGTCATCTCAGTGCACACAATGCTCTATCTTCAAGGTAATGTACATTTCAATTTTACTCAAAAGTACTGACTGCAAAGCTCATGGAAACACCTTTGGTTTACTTCTCACATGATTCTGAGTTGTTTGAAAGTTGTTTCATGCTTCTGCTCCTCAAGACAAAAAAGCTGTTTCCTCAGAGCATACAATGCTCTGACATTACAGCAGTATACATTTGAATTTTACTCAAATCTACTGAATGCAAACCTGATGGAAACACATTGGGTTTACTTCACACATGATTGTGAGTAGTTTGAAAGTAGTTTCATGCCTCTGCTCATCAAGACAAAAAAGTTCTTTTCTCAGTCCACACAATGCTTTGACAAAAGAATGAGTATACATTTCTATTATACTCAAAAATACTGACTGCATACTCAATGGAAACAGCTTAGATGAAGTTCCCACATGATTCTGACTTGTTTGGAAGTAGTTTCATGCTTCTGCTCATTGAGAGAAAAAAGTTGTCATGTCAGTGCGCACAATGCTCTGACTTCAAAGTAATGAACATTTCAATTTTACTCAAATCTACTGACTGGAAAGGTAATGGAAACACCTTTGGTTTACTTCACACATGATTCTGAGTTGTTTGAAAGTTGTTTCATGCTTCTGCTCCTCAAGACAAAAAAGCTGTTTTCTCAGAGCATACAATGCTCTGACATTACAGCAGTATACATTTGAATTTTACTCAAATCTACTGAATGCAAACCTGATGGAAACACATTGGGTTTACTTCCCACATGATTCTGAGTAGCTTGATAGTAGTTTCATGCTTCTGCTCATCAAGACAAAAAAGTTATTTTCTCAGTCCACACAATACTTTGGCAAAAGAATGAGCATACATTTCTATTATACTCAAAAATACTGACTGCATACTGAATGGAAACAGCTTAGATGAAGTTCCCACATGATTCTGACTTGTTTGGAAGTAGTTTCATGCTTCTGCTCATTAAGAGAAAAAAGTTGTCATCTCACTGCACACAATGGTCTGACTTCAAAGTAATGTGCATTTCAATTTTACTCATAACTACTGACTGGAAAGGTAATGGAAACACCTTTGGTTTAGTACTCACATGATTCTGAGTTGTTTGAAAGTTGTTTCATGCTTCTGCTCCTCAAGACAAAAAAGCTGTTTTCTCAGAGCATACAATGCTCTGACATTACAGCAGTATACATTTGAATTTTACTCAAATCTACTGAATGCAAACCTGATGGAAACACATTGGGTTTACTTCCCACATGATTCTGAGTAGCTTGATAGTAGTTTCATGCTTCTGCTCATCAAGACAAAAAAGTTCTTTTCTCAGTCCACACAATGCTTTGGCAAAAGAATGAGTATACATTTCGATTATACTCAAAAATACTGACTGCATACTGAATGGAAACAGCTCAGATGAAGTTCCCACATGATTCTGACTTGTTTGGAAGTAGTTTCATGCTTCTGCTCATTAAGAGAAAAAAGTTGTCATCTCAGTGCACACAATGCTCTGACTTCAAAGTAATGAACATTTCAATTTTACTCAAAACTACTGACTGGAAAGGTAATGGAAACACCTTTGGTTTACTCCTCACATGATTCTGAGTTGTTTGAAAGTTGTTTCATGCTTCTGCTCCTCAAGACAAAAAAGCTGTTTTCTCAGAGCATACAATGCTCTGACATTACAGCAGTATACAGTTGAATTTTACTCAAATCTACTGAATGCAAACCTGATGGAAACACATTGGGTTTACTTCCCACATG
Organism: Mobula birostris; assembly: GCF_030028105.1. Lineage (NCBI taxonomy): Eukaryota > Metazoa > Chordata > Chondrichthyes > Myliobatiformes > Myliobatidae > Mobula > Mobula birostris. The sequence goes on from NW_027278361.1 coordinate 125,875, forward strand.
ATTCTGAGTAGCTTGATAGTAGTTTCATGCTTCTGCTCATCAAGACAAAAAAGATATTTTCTCAGTCCACACATTGCTTTGGCAAAAGAATGAGTATACATTTCTATTATACTCAAAAATACTGACTGCATACTGAATGGAAACAGCTTAGATGAAGTTCCCACATGATTCTGACTTGTTTGGAAGTAGTTTCATGCTTCTGCTCATTAAGAGAAAAAAGTTGTCATCTCAGTGCACACAATGGTCTGACTTCAAAGTAATCTGCATTTCAATTTTACTCATAACTACTGACTGGAAAGGTAATGGAAACACCTTTGGTTTACTTGTCACATGATTCTGAGTTGTTTGAAAGTAGTTTCATGCTTCTGCTCCTCAAGACAAAAAAGCTGTTTTCTCAGAGCATACAATGCTCTGACATTACAGCAGTATACATTTGAATTTTACTCAAATCTACTGAATGCAAACCTGATGGAAACACATTGGGTTTACTTCCCACATGATTCTGAGTAGCTTGATAGTAGTTTCATGCTTCTGCTCATCAAGACAAAAAAGTTCTTTTCTCAGTCCACACAATGCTTTGGCAAAAGAATGAGTATACATTTCTATTATACTCAAAAATACTGACTGCATACTGAATGGAAACAGCTCAGATGAAGTTCCCACATGATTCTGACTTGTTTGGAAGTAGTTTCATGCTTCTGCTCATTAAGAGAAAAAAGTTGTCATCTCAGTGCACACAATGCTCTGACTTCAAAGTAATGAACATTTCAATTTTACTCAAAACTACTGACTGGAAAGGTAATGGAAACACCTTTGGTTTACTTCTCACATGATTCTGAGTTGTTTGAAAGTTGTTTCATGCTTCTGCTCCTCAAGACAAAAAAGCTGTTTTCTCAGAGCATACAATGCTCTGACATTACAGCAGTATACAGTTGAATTTTACTCAAATCTACTGAATGCAAACCTGATGGAAACACATTGGGTTTACTTCCCACATGATTCTGAGTAGCTTGATAGTAGTTTCATGCTTCTGCTCATCAAGACAAAAAAGTTATTTTCTCAGTCCACACAATGCTTTGGCAAAAGAATGAGTATACATTTCTATTATACTCAAAAATACTGACTGCATACTGAATGGAAACAGCTTAGATGAAGTTCCCACATGATTCTGACTTGTTTGGAAGTAGTTTCATGCTTCTGCTCATTAAGAGAAAAAAGTTGTCATCTCACTGCACACAATGGTCTGACTTCAAAGTAATGTGCATTTCAATTTTACTCATAACTACTGACTGGAAAGGTAATGGAAACACCTTTGGTTTACTTCTCACATGATTCTGAGTTGTTTGAAAGTTGTTTCATGCTTCTGCTCCTCAAGACAAAAAAGCTGTTTTCTCAGAGCATACAATGCTCTGACATTACAGCAGTATACATTTGAAATTTACTCAAATCTACTGAATGCAAACCTGATGGAAACACATTGGGTTTACTTCCCACATGATTCTGAGTAGTTTGAAAGTAGTTTCATGCCTCTGCTCATCAAGACAAAAAAGTTCTTTTCTCAGTCCACACAATGCTTTGACTAAAGAATGAGTATACATTTCTATTATTCTCAAAAATACTGACTGCACACTGAATGGAAACAGCTTAGATGAAGTTCCCACATGATTCTGTCTTGTTTGGAAGTAGTTTCATGCTTCTGCTCATTAAGAGAAAAAAGTTGTCATCTCAGTGCAGACACTGCTCTAACTTGAAAGTAATGTACATTACAATTTTACTCAAAAGTACTGACTGCAAAGCTGATCGAAACACCTTTGGTTTACTTCACACATGATTCTGAGTTGTTTGAAAGTTGTTTCATGCTTCTGCTCCTCAAGACAAAAAAGCTGTTTTCTCAGAGCATACAATGCTCTGACATTACAGCAGTATACATTTGAATTTTACTCATATCTACTGAATGCAAACCTGATGGAAACACATTGGGTTTACTTCCCTCATGATTCTGAGTAGCTTGAAAGTAGTTTCATGCCTCTGCTCATCAAGACAAAAAAGTTCTTTTCTCAGTGCACACAGCGCCTAGACCAAAGAATGATTATACATTTCTATTATACTCAAAAATACTGACTGCATACTGAATGGAAACAGCTTTGATGAAGTTTCCTCATGATTCTGACTTGTTTGGAAGTAGTTTCATGCTTCTGCTCATTAAGAGAAAAAAGTTGTCATCTCAGTGCACACAATGCTCTATCTTCAAGGTAATGTACATTTCAATTTTACTCAAAAGTACTGACTGCAAAGCTCATGGAAACACCTTTGGTTTACTTCTCACATGATTCTGAGTTGTTTGAAAGTTGTTTCATGCTTCTGCTCCTCAAGACAAAAAAGCTGTTTTCTCAGAGCATACAATGCTCTGACATTACACCAGTATACATTTGAATTTTACTCAAATCTACTGAATACGAACCTGATGGAAACACATTGGGTTTATTTCCCACATGATTCTGAGTAGCTTGAAAGTAGTTTCATGCTTCTGCTCATCAAGACAAAAAAGTTCTTTTCTCAGTCCACACAATACTTTGACAAAAGAATGAGTATACATTTCTATTATACTCAAAAATACTGACTGCATACTGAATGGAAACAGCTGAGATGAAGTTCCCACATGATTCTGACTTGTTTGGAAATAGTTTCATGCTTCTGTTCATTAAGAGGAAAAAGTTGTCATCTCAGTGCACACTCTGCTCTAACTTGAAAGTAATGTGCATTTCAATTTTACTCATAACTACTGACTGGAAAGGTAATGGAAACACCTTTGGTTTACTTCTCACATGATTCTGAGTTGTTTGAAAGTTGTTTCATGCTTCTGCTCATCAAGACAAAAAAGTTCTTTTCTCAGTCCACACAATGCTTTGACAAAAGAATGAGTATACATTTCTATTATACTCAAAAATACTGACTGCATACTCAATGGAAACAGCTTAGATGAAGTTCCCACATGATTCTGACTTGTTTGGAAGTAGTTTCATGCTTCTGCTCATTAAGAGAAAAAAGTTGTCATCTCACTGCACACAATGGTCTGACTTCAAAGTAATGTGCATTTCAATTTTACTCATAACTACTGACTGGAAAGGTAATGGAAACACCTTTGGTTTAGTACTCACATGATTCTGAGTTGTTTGAAAGTTGTTTCATGCTTCTGCTCCTCAAGACAAAAAAGCTGTTTTCTCAGAGCATACAATGCTCTGACATTACAGCAGTATACATTTGAATTTTACTCAAATCTACTGAATGCAAACCTGATGGAAACACATTGGGTTTACTTCCCACATGATTCTGAGTAGCTTGATAGTAGTTTCATGCTTCTGCTCATCAAGACAAAAAAGTTCTTTTCTCAGTCCACACAATGCTTTGGCAAAAGAATGAGTATACATTTCTATTATACTCAAAAATACTGACTGCATACTGAATGGAAACAGCTCAGATGAAGTTCCCACATGATTCTGACTTGTTTGGAAGTAGTTTCATGCTTCTGCTCATTAAGAGAAAAAAGTTGTCATCTCAGTGCACACAATGCTCTGACTTCAAAGTAATGAACATTTCAATTTTACTCAAAACTACTGACTGGAAAGGTAATGGAAACACCTTTGGTTTACTTCTCACATGATTCTGAGTTGTTTGAAAGTTGTTTCATGCTTCTGCTCCTCAAGACAAAAAAGCTGTTTTCTCAGAGCATACAATGCTCTGACATTACAGCAGTATACAGTTGAATTTTACTCAAATCTACTGAATGCAAACCTGATGGAAACACATTGGGTTTACTTCCCACATGATTCTGAGTAGCTTGATAGTAGTTTCATGCTTCTGCTCATCAAGACAAAAAAGTTATTTTCTCAGTCCACACAATGCTTTGGCAAAAGAATGAGTATACATTTCTATTATACTCAAAAATACTGACTGCATACTGAATGGAAACAGCTTAGATGAAGTTCCCACATGATTCTGACTTGTTTGGAAGTAGTTTCATGCTTCTGCTCATTAAGAGAAAAAAGTTGTCATCTCACTGCACACAATGGTCTGACTTCAAAGTAATGTGCATTTCAATTTTACTCATAACTACTGACTGGAAAGGTAATGGAAACACCTTTGGTTTACTTCTCACATGATTCTGAGTTGTTTGAAAGTTGTTTCATGCTTCTGCTCCTCAAGACAAAAAAGCTGTTTTCTCAGAGCATACAATGCTCTGACATTACAGCAGTATACATTTGAAATTTACTCAAATCTACTGAATGCAAACCTGATGGAAACACATTGGGTTTACTTCCCACATGATTCTGAGTAGTTTGAAAGTAGTTTCATGCCTCTGCTCATCAAGACAAAAAAGTTCTTTTCTCAGTCCACACAATGCTTTGACTAAAGAATGAGTATACATTTCTATTATTCTCAAAAATACTGACTGCACACTGAATGGAAACAGCTTAGATGAAGTTCCCACATGATTCTGTCTTGTTTGGAAGTAGTTTCATGCTTCTGCTCATTAAGAGAAAAAAGTTGTCATCTCAGTGCAGACACTGCTCTAACTTGAAAGTAATGTACATTACAATTTTACTCAAAAGTACTGACTGCAAAGCTGATCGAAACACCTTTGGTTTACTTCACACATGATTCTGAGTTGTTTGAAAGTTGTTTCATGCTTCTGCTCCTCAAGACAAAAAAGCTGTTTTCTCAGAGCATACAATGCTCTGACATTACAGCAGTATACATTTGAATTTTACTCATATCTACTGAATGCAAACCTGATGGAAACACATTGGGTTTACTTCCCTCATGATTCTGAGTAGCTTGAAAGTAGTTTCATGCCTCTGCTCATCAAGACAAAAAAGTTCTTTTCTCAGTGCACACAGCGCCTAGACCAAAGAATGATTATACATTTCTATTATACTCAAAAATACTGACTGCATACTGAATGGAAACAGCTTTGATGAAGTTTCCTCATGATTCTGACTTGTTTGGAAGTAGTTTCATGCTTCTGCTCATTAAGAGAAAAAAGTTGTCATCTCAGTGCACACAATGCTCTATCTTCAAGGTAATGTACATTTCAATTTTACTCAAAAGTACTGACTGCAAAGCTCATGGAAACACCTTTGGTTTACTTCTCACATGATTCTGAGTTGTTTGAAAGTTGTTTCATGCTTCTGCTCCTCAAGACAAAAAAGCTGTTTTCTCAGAGCATACAATGCTCTGACATTACACCAGTATACATTTGAATTTTACTCAAATCTACTGAATACGAACCTGATGGAAACACATTGGGTTTATTTCCCACATGATTCTGAGTAGCTTGAAAGTAGTTTCATGCTTCTGCTCATCAAGACAAAAAAGTTCTTTTCTCAGTCCACACAATACTTTGACAAAAGAATGAGTATACATTTCTATTATACTCAAAAATACTGACTGCATACTGAATGGAAACAGCTGAGATGAAGTTCCCACATGATTCTGACTTGTTTGGAAATAGTTTCATGCTTCTGTTCATTAAGAGGAAAAAGTTGTCATCTCAGTGCACACTCTGCTCTAACTTGAAAGTAATGTGCATTTCAATTTTACTCATAACTACTGACTGGAAAGGTAATGGAAACACCTTTGGTTTACTTCTCACATGATTCTGAGTTGTTTGAAAGTTGTTTCATGCTTCTGCTCATCAAGACAAAAAAGTTCTTTTCTCAGTCCACACAATGCTTTGACAAAAGAATGAGTATACATTTCTATTATACTCAAAAATACTGACTGCATACTCAATGGAAACAGCTTAGATGAAGTTCCCACATGATTCTGACTTGTTTGGAAGTAGTTTCATGCTTCTGCTCATTAAGAGAAAAAAGTTGTCATCTCACTGCACACAATGGTCTGACTTCAAAGTAATGTGCATTTCAATTTTACTCATAACTACTGACTGGAAAGGTAATGGAAACACCTTTGGTTTAGTACTCACATGATTCTGAGTTGTTTGAAAGTTGTTTCATGCTTCTGCTCCTCAAGACAAAAAAGCTGTTTTCTCAGAGCATACAATGCTCTGACATTACAGCAGTATACATTTGAATTTTACTCAAATCTACTGAATGCAAACCTGATGGAAACACATTGGGTTTACTTCCCACATGATTCTGAGTAGCTTGATAGTAGTTTCATGCTTCTGCTCATCAAGACAAAAAAGTTCTTTTCTCAGTCCACACAATGCTTTGGCAAAAGAATGAGTATACATTTCGATTATACTCAAAAATACTGACTGCATACTGAATGGAAACAGCTGAGATGAAGTTCCCACATGATTCTGACTTGTTTGGAAGTAGTTCCATGCTTCTGTTCATTAAGAGGAAAAATTTGTCATCTCAGTGCACACTCTGCTCTAACTTGAAAGTAATGTGCATTTCAATTTTACTCATAACTACTGACTGGAAAGGTAATGGAAACACCTTTGGTTTACTTCTCACATGATTCTGAGTTGTTTGAAAGTTGTTTCATGCTTCTGCTCCTCAAGACAAAAAAGCTGTTTTCTCAGAGCATACAATGCTCTGACATTACAGCAGTATACATTTGAATTTTACTCAAATCTACTGAATGCAAACCTGATGGAAACACATTGGGTTTACTTCACACATGATTGTGAGTAGTTTGAAAGTAGTTTCATGCCTCTGCTCATCAAGACAAAAAAGTTCTTTTCTCAGTCCACACAATGCTTTGACAAAAGAATGAGTATACATTTCTAATATACTCAAAAATACTGACTGCATACTCAATGGAAACAGCTTAGATGAAGTTCCCACATGATTCTGACTTGTTTGGAAGTAGTTTCATGCTTCTGCTCATTGAGAGAAAAAAGTTGTCATCTCAGTGCACACAATGCTCTATCTTCAAGGTAATGTACATTTCAATTTTACTCAAAAGTACTGACTGCAAAGCTCATGGAAACACCTTTGGTTTACTTCTCACATGATTCTGAGTTGTTTGAAAGTTGTTTCATGCTTCTGCTCCTCAAGACAAAAAAGCTGTTTCCTCAGAGCATACAATGCTCTGACATTACAGCAGTATACATTTGAATTTTACTCAAATCTACTGAATGCAAACCTGATGGAAACACATTGGGTTTACTTCCCACATGATTCTGAGTAGCTTGATAGTAGTTTCATGCTTCTGCTCATCAAGACAAAAAAGTTCTTTTCTCAGTCCACACAATACTTTGACAAAAGAATGAGTATACATTTCTATTATACTCAAAAATACTGACTGCATACTGAATGGAAACAGCTGAGATGAAGTCCCACATGATTCTGACTTGTTTGGAAGTAGTTCCATGCTTCTGTTCATTAAGAGGAAAAAGTTGTCATCTCAGTGCACACTCTGCTCTAACTTGAAAGTAATGTGCATTTCAATTTTACTCATAACTACTGACTGGAAAGGTAATGGAAACACCTTTGGTTTACTTCTCACATGATTCTGAGTTGTTTGAAAGTTGTTTCATGCTTCTGCTCCTCAAGACAAAAAAGCTGTTTTCTCAGAGCATACAATGCTCTGACATTACAGCAGTATACATTTGAATTTTACTCAAATCTACTGAATGCAAACCTGATGGAAACACATTGGGTTTACTTCACACATGATTGTGAGTAGTTTGAAAGTAGTTTCATGCCTCTGCTCATCAAGACAAAAAAGTTCTTTTCTCAGTCCACACAATGCTTTGACAAAAGAATGAGTATACATTTCTATTATACTCAAAAATACTGACTGCATACTCAATGGAAACAGCTTAGATGAAGTTCCCACATGATTCTGACTTGTTTGGAAGTAGTTTCATGCTTCTGCTCATTGAGAGAAAAAAGTTGTCATCTCAGTGCACACAATGCTCTATCTTCAAGGTAATGTACATTTCAATTTTACTCAAAAGTACTGACTGCAAAGCTCATGGAAACACCTTTGGTTTACTTCTCACATGATTCTGAGTTGTTTGAAAGTTGTTTCATGCTTCTGCTCCTCAAGACAAAAAAGCTGTTTCCTCAGAGCATACAATGCTCTGACATTACAGCAGTATACATTTGAATTTTACTCAAATCTACTGAATGCAAACCTGATGGAAACACATTGGGTTTACTTCACACATGATTGTGAGTAGTTTGAAAGTAGTTTCATGCCTCTGCTCATCAAGACAAAAAAGTTCTTTTCTCAGTCCACACAATGCTTTGGCAAAAGAATGAGTATACATTTCGATTATACTCAAAAATACTGACTGCATACTGAATGGAAACAGCTCAGATGAAGTTCCCACATGATTCTGACTTGTTTGGAAGTAGTTTCATGCTTCTGCTCATTAAGAGAAAAAAGTTGTCATCTCAGTGCACACAATGCTCTGACTTCAAAGTAATGAACATTTCAATTTTACTCAAAACTACTGACTGGAAAGGTAATGGAAACACCTTTGGTTTACTCCTCACATGATTCTGAGTTGTTTGAAAGTTGTTTCATGCTTCTGCTCCTCAAGACAAAAAAGCTGTTTTCTCAGAGCATACAATGCTCTGACATTACAGCAGTATACAGTTGAATTTTACTCAAATCTACTGAATGCAAACCTGATGGAAACACATTGGGTTTACTTCCCACATGATTCTGAGTAGCTTGATAGTAGTTTCATGCTTCTGCTCATCAAGACAAAAAAGTTCTTTTCTCAGTCCACACAATGCTTTGGCAAAAGAATGAGTATACATTTCTATTATACTCAAAAATACTGACTGCATACTGAATGGAAACAGCTCAGATGAAGTTCCCACATGATTCTGACTTGTTTGGAAGTAGTTTCATGCTTCTGCTCATTAAGAGAAAAAAGTTGTCATCTCAGTGCACACAATGCTCTGACTTCAAAGTAATGAACATTTCAATTTTACTCAAAACTACTGACTGGAAAGGTAATGGAAACACCTTTGGTTTACTTCTCACATGATTCTGAGTTGTTTGAAAGTTGTTTCATGCTTCTGCTCCTCAAGACAAAAAAGCTGTTTTCTCAGAGCATACAATGCTCTGACATTACAGCAGTATACAGTTGAATTTTACTCAAATCTACTGAATGCAAACCTGATGGAAACACATTGGGTTTACTTCCCACATGATTCTGAGTAGCTTGATAGTAGTTTCATGCTTCTGCTCATCAAGACAAAAAAGTTATTTTCTCAGTCCACACAATGCTTTGGCAAAAGAATGAGTATACATTTCTATTATACTCAAAAATACTGACTGCATACTGAATGGAAACAGCTTAGATGAAGTTCCCACATGATTCTGACTTGTTTGGAAGTAGTTTCATGCTTCTGCTCATTAAGAGAAAAAAGTTGTCATCTCACTGCACACAATGGTCTGACTTCAAAGTAATGTGCATTTCAATTTTACTCATAACTACTGACTGGAAAGGTAATGGAAACACCTTTGGTTTACTTCTCACATGATTCTGAGTTGTTTGAAAGTTGTTTCATGCTTCTGCTCCTCAAGACAAAAAAGCTGTTTTCTCAGAGCATACAATGCTCTGACATTACAGCAGTATACATTTGAAATTTACTCAAATCTACTGAATGCAAACCTGATGGAAACACATTGGGTTTACTTCCCACATGATTCTGAGTAGTTTGAAAGTAGTTTCATGCCTCTGCTCATCAAGACAAAAAAGTTCTTTTCTCAGTCCACACAATGCTTTGACTAAAGAATGAGTATACATTTCTATTATTCTCAAAAATACTGACTGCACACTGAATGGAAACAGCTTAGATGAAGTTCCCACATGATTCTGTCTTGTTTGGAAGTAGTTTCATGCTTCTGCTCATTAAGAGAAAAAAGTTGTCATCTCAGTGCAGACACTGCTCTAACTTGAAAGTAATGTACATTACAATTTTACTCAAAAGTACTGACTGCAAAGCTGATCGAAACACCTTTGGTTTACTTCACACATGATTCTGAGTTGTTTGAAAGTTGTTTCATGCTTCTGCTCCTCAAGACAAAAAAGCTGTTTTCTCAGAGCATACAATGCTCTGACATTACAGCAGTATACATTTGAATTTTACTCATATCTACTGAATGCAAACCTGATGGAAACACATTGGGTTTACTTCCCTCATGATTCTGAGTAGCTTGAAAGTAGTTTCATGCCTCTGCTCATCAAGACAAAAAAGTTCTTTTCTCAGTGCACACAGCGCCTAGACCAAAGAATGATTATACATTTCTATTATACTCAAAAATACTGACTGCATACTGAATGGAAACAGCTTTGATGAAGTTTCCTCATGATTCTGACTTGTTTGGAAGTAGTTTCATGCTTCTGCTCATTAAGAGAAAAAAGTTGTCATCTCAGTGCACACAATGCTCTATCTTCAAGGTAATGTACATTTCAATTTTACTCAAAAGTACTGACTGCAAAGCTCATGGAAACACCTTTGGTTTACTTCTCACATGATTCTGAGTTGTTTGAAAGTTGTTTCATGCTTCTGCTCCTCAAGACAAAAAAGCTGTTTTCTCAGAGCATACAATGCTCTGACATTACACCAGTATACATTTGAATTTTACTCAAATCTACTGAATGCGAACCTGATGGAAACACATTGGGTTTATTTCCCACATGATTCTGAGTAGCTTGAAAGTAGTTTCATGCTTCTGCTCATCAAGACAAAAAAGTTCTTTTCTCAGTCCACACAATACTTTGACAAAAGAATGAGTATACATTTCTATTATACTCAAAAATACTGACTGCATACTGAATGGAAACAGCTGAGATGAAGTTCCCACATGATTCTGACTTGTTTGGAAATAGTTTCATGCTTCTGTTCATTAAGAGGAAAAAGTTGTCATCTCAGTGCACACTCTGCTCTAACTTGAAAGTAATGTGCATTTCAATTTTACTCATAACTACTGACTAGAAAGGTAATGGAAACACCTTTGGTTTACTTCTCACATGATTCTGAGTTGTTTGAAAGTTGTTTCATGCTTCTGCTCCTCAAGACAAAAAAGCTGTTTTCTCAGAGCATACAATGCTCTGACATTACAGCAGTATACATTTGAATTTTACTCAAATCTACTGAATGCAAACCTGATGGAAACACATTGGGTTTACTTCACACATGATTGTGAGTAGTTTGAAAGTAGTTTCATGCCTCTGCTCATCAAGACAAAAAAGTTCTTTTCTCAGTCCACACAATGCTTTGACAAAAGAATGAGTATACATTTCTATTATACTCAAAAATACTGACTGCATACTCAATGGAAACAGCTTAGATGAAGTTCCCACATGATTCTGACTTGTTTGGAAGTAGTTTCATGCTTCTGCTCATTGAGAGAAAAAAGTTGTCATCTCAGTGCACACAATGCTCTATCTTCAAGGTAATGTACATTTCAATTTTACTCAAAAGTACTGACTGCAAAGCTCATGGAAACACCTTTGGTTTACTTCTCACATGATTCTGAGTTGTTTGAAAGTTGTTTCATGCTTCTGCTCCTCAAGACAAAAAAGCTGTTTTCTCAGAGCATACAATGCTCTGACATTACAGCAGTATACAGTTGAATTTTACTCAAATCTACTGAATGCAAAAATGATGGAAACACATTGGGTTTATTTCCCACATGATTCTGAGTAGCTTGAAAGTAGTTTCATGCTTCTGCTCATCAAGACAAAAAAGTTCTTTTCTCAGTCCACACAATACTTTGACAAAAGAATGAGTATACATTTCTATTATACTCAAAAATACTGACTGCATACTGAATGGAAACAGCTGAGATGAAGTTCCCACATGATTCTGACTTGTTTGGAAATAGTTTCATGCTTCTGTTCATTAAGAGGAAAAAGTTGTCATCTCAGTGCACACTCTGCTCTAACTTGAAAGTAATGTGCATTTCAATTTTACTCATAACTACTGACTGGAAAGGTAATGGAAACACCTTTGGTTTACTTCTCACATGATTCTGAGTTGTTTGAAAGTTGTTTCATGCTTCTGCTCATCAAGACAAAAAAGTTCTTTTCTCAGTCCACACAATGCTTTGACAAAAGAATGAGTATACATTTCTATTATACTCAAAAATACTGACTGCATACTCAATGGAAACAGCTTAGATGAAGTTCCCACATGATTCTGACTTGTTTGGAAGTAGTTTCATGCTTCTGCTCATTAAGAGAAAAAAGTTGTCATCTCACTGCACACAATGGTCTGACTTCAAAGTAATGTGCATTTCAATTTTACTCATAACTACTGACTGGAAAGGTAATGGAAACACCTTTGGTTTAGTACTCACATGATTCTGAGTTGTTTGAAAGTTGTTTCATGCTTCTGCTCCTCAAGACAAAAAAGCTGTTTTCTCAGAGCATACAATGCTCTGACATTACAGCAGTATACATTTGAATTTTACTCAAATCTACTGAATGCAAACCTGATGGAAACACATTGGGTTTACTTCCCACATGATTCTGAGTAGCTTGATAGTAGTTTCATGCTTCTGCTCATCAAGACAAAAAAGTTCTTTTCTCAGTCCACACAATGCTTTGGCAAAAGAATGAGTATACATTTCGATTATACTCAAAAATACTGACTGCATACTGAATGGAAACAGCTGAGATGAAGTTCCCACATGATTCTGACTTGTTTGGAAGTAGTTCCATGCTTCTGTTCATTAAGAGGAAAAAGTTGTCATCTCAGTGCACACTCTGCTCTAACTTGAAAGTAATGTGCATTTCAATTTTACTCATAACTACTGACTGGAAAGGTAATGGAAACACCTTTGGTTTACTTCTCACATGATTCTGAGTTGTTTGAAAGTTGTTTCATGCTTCTGCTCCTCAAGACAAAAAAGCTGTTTTCTCAGAGCATACAATGCTCTGACATTACAGCAGTATACATTTGAATTTTACTCAAATCTACTGAATGCAAACCTGATGGAAACACATTGGGTTTACTTCACACATGATTGTGAGTAGTTTGAAAGTAGTTTCATGCCTCTGCTCATCAAGACAAAAAAGTTCTTTTCTCAGTCCACACAATGCTTTGACAAAAGAATGAGTATACATTTCTAATATACTCAAAAATACTGACTGCATACTCAATGGAAACAGCTTAGATGAAGTTCCCACATGATTCTGACTTGTTTGGAAGTAGTTTCATGCTTCTGCTCATTGAGAGAAAAAAGTTGTCATCTCAGTGCACACAATGCTCTATCTTCAAGGTAATGTACATTTCAATTTTACTCAAAAGTACTGACTGCAAAGCTCATGGAAACACCTTTGGTTTACTTCTCACATGATTCTGAGTTGTTTGAAAGTTGTTTCATGCTTCTGCTCCTCAAGACAAAAAAGCTGTTTCCTCAGAGCATACAATGCTCTGACATTACAGCAGTATACATTTGAATTTTACTCAAATCTACTGAATGCAAACCTGATGGAAACACATTGGGTTTACTTCCCACATGATTCTGAGTAGCTTGATAGTAGTTTCATGCTTCTGCTCATCAAGACAAAAAAGTTCTTTTCTCAGTCCACACAATACTTTGACAAAAGAATGAGTATACATTTCTATTATACTCAAAAATACTGACTGCATACTGAATGGAAACAGCTGAGATGAAGTCCCACATGATTCTGACTTGTTTGGAAGTAGTTCCATGCTTCTGTTCATTAAGAGGAAAAAGTTGTCATCTCAGTGCACACTCTGCTCTAACTTGAAAGTAATGTGCATTTCAATTTTACTCATAACTACTGACTGGAAAGGTAATGGAAACACCTTTGGTTTACTTCTCACATGATTCTGAGTTGTTTGAAAGTTGTTTCATGCTTCTGCTCCTCAAGACAAAAAAGCTGTTTTCTCAGAGCATACAATGCTCTGACATTACAGCAGTATACATTTGAATTTTACTCAAATCTACTGAATGCAAACCTGATGGAAACACATTGGGTTTACTTCACACATGATTGTGAGTAGTTTGAAAGTAGTTTCATGCCTCTGCTCATCAAGACAAAAAAGTTCTTTTCTCAGTCCACACAATGCTTTGACAAAAGAATGAGTATACATTTCTATTATACTCAAAAATACTGACTGCATACTCAATGGAAACAGCTTAGATGAAGTTCCCACATGATTCTGACTTGTTTGGAAGTAGTTTCATGCTTCTGCTCATTGAGAGAAAAAAGTTGTCATCTCAGTGCACACAATGCTCTATCTTCAAGGTAATGTACATTTCAATTTTACTCAAAAGTACTGACTGCAAAGCTCATGGAAACACCTTTGGTTTACTTCTCACATGATTCTGAGTTGTTTGAAAGTTGTTTCATGCTTCTGCTCCTCAAGACAAAAAAGCTGTTTCCTCAGAGCATACAATGCTCTGACATTACAGCAGTATACATTTGAATTTTACTCAAATCTACTGAATGCAAACCTGATGGAAACACATTGGGTTTACTTCACACATGATTGTGAGTAGTTTGAAAGTAGTTTCATGCCTCTGCTCATCAAGACAAAAAAGTTCTTTTCTCAGTCCACACAATGCTTTGACAAAAGAATGAGTATACATTTCTATTATACTCAAAAATACTGACTGCATACTCAATGGAAACAGCTTAGATGAAGTTCCCACATGATTCTGACTTGTTTGGAAGTAGTTTCATGCTTCTGCTCATTGAGAGAAAAAAGTTGTCATGTCAGTGCGCACAATGCTCTGACTTCAAAGTAATGAACATTTCAATTTTACTCAAATCTACTGACTGGAAAGGTAATGGAAACACCTTTGGTTTACTTCACACATGATTCTGAGTTGTTTGAAAGTTGTTTCATGCTTCTGCTCCTCAAGACAAAAAAGCTGTTTTCTCAGAGCATACAATGCTCTGACATTACAGCAGTATACATTTGAATTTTACTCAAATCTACTGAATGCAAACCTGATGGAAACACATTGGGTTTACTTCCCACATGATTCTGAGTAGCTTGATAGTAGTTTCATGCTTCTGCTCATCAAGACAAAAAAGTTATTTTCTCAGTCCACACAATACTTTGGCAAAAGAATGAGCATACATTTCTATTATACTCAAAAATACTGACTGCATACTGAATGGAAACAGCTTAGATGAAGTTCCCACATGATTCTGACTTGTTTGGAAGTAGTTTCATGCTTCTGCTCATTAAGAGAAAAAAGTTGTCATCTCACTGCACACAATGGTCTGACTTCAAAGTAATGTGCATTTCAATTTTACTCATAACTACTGACTGGAAAGGTAATGGAAACACCTTTGGTTTAGTACTCACATGATTCTGAGTTGTTTGAAAGTTGTTTCATGCTTCTGCTCCTCAAGACAAAAAAGCTGTTTTCTCAGAGCATACAATGCTCTGACATTACAGCAGTATACATTTGAATTTTACTCAAATCTACTGAATGCAAACCTGATGGAAACACATTGGGTTTACTTCCCACATGATTCTGAGTAGCTTGATAGTAGTTTCATGCTTCTGCTCATCAAGACAAAAAAGTTCTTTTCTCAGTCCACACAATGCTTTGGCAAAAGAATGAGTATACATTTCGATTATACTCAAAAATACTGACTGCATACTGAATGGAAACAGCTGAGATGAAGTTCCCACATGATTCTGACTTGTTTGGAAGTAGTTTCATGCTTCTGCTCATTAAGAGAAAAAAGTTGTCATCTCAGTGCACACAATGCTCTGACTTCAAAGTAATGAACATTTCAATTTTTCTCAAAACTACTGACTGGAAAGGTAATGGAAACACCTTTGGTTTACTCCTCACATGATTCTGAGTTGTTTGAAAGTTGTTTCATGCTTCTGCTCCTCAAGACAAAAAAGCTGTTTTCTCAGAGCATACAATGCTCTGACATTACAGCAGTATACAGTTGAATTTTACTCAAATCTACTGAATGCAAACCTGATGGAAACACATTGGGTTTACTTCCCACATGATTCTGAGTAGCTTGATAGTAGTTTCATGCTTCTGCTCATCAAGACAAAAAAGTTATTTTCTCAGTCCACACATTGCTTTGGCAAAAGAATGAGTATACATTTCTATTATACTCAAAAATACTGCATACTGAATGGAAACAGCTTAGATGAAGTTCCCACATGATTCTGACTTGTTTGGAAGTAGTTTCATGCTTCTGCTCATTAAGAGAAAAAAGTTGTCATCTCAGTGCACACAATGGTCTGACTTCAAAGTAATCTGCATTTCAATTTTACTCATAACTACTGACTGGAAAGGTAATGGAAACACCTTTGGTTTACTTCTCACATGATTCTGAGTTGTTTGAAAGTTGTTTCATGCTTCTGCTCCTCAAGACAAAAAAGCTGTTTTCTCAGAGCATACAATGCTCTGACATTACAGCAGTATACATTTGAATTTTACTCAAATCTACTGAATGCAAACCTGATGGAAACACATTGGGTTTACTTCCCACATGATTCTGAGTAGCTTGATAGTAGTTTCATGCTTCTGCTCATCAAGACAAAAAAGTTCTTTTCTCAGTCCACACAATGCTTTGGCAAAAGAATGAGTATACATTTCTATTATACTCAAAAATACTGACTGCATACTGAATGGAAACAGCTCAGATGAAGTTCCCACATGATTCTGACTTGTTTGGAAGTAGTTTCATGCTTCTGCTCATTAAGAGAAAAAAGTTGTCATCTCAGTGCACACAATGCTCTGACTTCAAAGTAATGAACATTTCAATTTTACTCAAAACTACTGACTGGAAAGGTAATGGAAACACCTTTGGTTTACTTCTCACATGATTCTGAGTTGTTTGAAAGTTGTTTCATGCTTCTGCTCCTCAAGACAAAAAAGCTGTTTTCTCAGAGCATACAATGCTCTGACATTACAGCAGTATACAGTTGAATTTTACTCAAATCTACTGAATGCAAACCTGATGGAAACACATTGGGTTTACTTCCCACATGATTCTGAGTAGCTTGATAGTAGTTTCATGCTTCTGCTCATCAAGACAAAAAAGTTATTTTCTCAGTCCACACAATGCTTTGGCAAAAGAATGAGTATACATTTCTATTATACTCAAAAATACTGACTGCATACTGAATGGAAACAGCTTAGATGAAGTTCCCACATGATTCTGACTTGTTTGGAAGTAGTTTCATGCTTCTGCTCATTAAGAGAAAAAAGTTGTCATCTCACTGCACACAATGGTCTGACTTCAAAGTAATGTGCATTTCAATTTTACTCATAACTACTGACTGGAAAGGTAATGGAAACACCTTTGGTTTACTTCTCACATGATTCTGAGTTGTTTGAAAGTTGTTTCATGCTTCTGCTCCTCAAGACAAAAAAGCTGTTTTCTCAGAGCATACAATGCTCTGACATTACAGCAGTATACATTTGAAATTTACTCAAATCTACTGAATGCAAACCTGATGGAAACACATTGGGTTTACTTCCCACATGATTCTGAGTAGTTTGAAAGTAGTTTCATGCCTCTGCTCATCAAGACAAAAAAGTTCTTTTCTCAGTCCACACAATGCTTTGACTAAAGAATGAGTATACATTTCTATTATTCTCAAAAATACTGACTGCACACTGAATGGAAACAGCTTAGATGAAGTTCCCACATGATTCTGTCTTGTTTGGAAGTAGTTTCATGCTTCTGCTCATTAAGAGAAAAAAGTTGTCATCTCAGTGCAGACACTGCTCTAACTTGAAAGTAATGTACATTACAATTTTACTCAAAAGTACTGACTGCAAAGCTGATCGAAACACCTTTGGTTTACTTCACACATGATTCTGAGTTGTTTGAAAGTTGTTTCATGCTTCTGCTCCTCAAGACAAAAAAGCTGTTTTCTCAGAGCATACAATGCTCTGACATTACAGCAGTATACATTTGAATTTTACTCATATCTACTGAATGCAAACCTGATGGAAACACATTGGGTTTACTTCCCTCATGATTCTGAGTAGCTTGAAAGTAGTTTCATGCCTCTGCTCATCAAGACAAAAAAGTTCTTTTCTCAGTGCACACAGCGCCTAGACCAAAGAATGATTATACATTTCTATTATACTCAAAAATACTGACTGCATACTGAATGGAAACAGCTTTGATGAAGTTTCCTCATGATTCTGACTTGTTTGGAAGTAGTTTCATGCTTCTGCTCATTAAGAGAAAAAAGTTGTCATCTCAGTGCACACAATGCTCTATCTTCAAGGTAATGTACATTTCAATTTTACTCAAAAGTACTGACTGCAAAGCTCATGGAAACACCTTTGGTTTACTTCTCACATGATTCTGAGTTGTTTGAAAGTTGTTTCATGCTTCTGCTCCTCAAGACAAAAAAGCTGTTTTCTCAGAGCATACAATGCTCTGACATTACACCAGTATACATTTGAATTTTACTCAAATCTACTGAATGCGAACCTGATGGAAACACATTGGGTTTATTTCCCACATGATTCTGAGTAGCTTGAAAGTAGTTTCATGCTTCTGCTCATCAAGACAAAAAAGTTCTTTTCTCAGTCCACACAATACTTTGACAAAAGAATGAGTATACATTTCTATTATACTCAAAAATACTGACTGCATACTGAATGGAAACAGCTGAGATGAAGTTCCCACATGATTCTGACTTGTTTGGAAATAGTTTCATGCTTCTGTTCATTAAGAGGAAAAAGTTGTCATCTCAGTGCACACTCTGCTCTAACTTGAAAGTAATGTGCATTTCAATTTTACTCATAACTACTGACTAGAAAGGTAATGGAAACACCTTTGGTTTACTTCTCACATGATTCTGAGTTGTTTGAAAGTTGTTTCATGCTTCTGCTCCTCAAGACAAAAAAGCTGTTTTCTCAGAGCATACAATGCTCTGACATTACAGCAGTATACATTTGAATTTTACTCAAATCTACTGAATGCAAACCTGATGGAAACACATTGGGTTTACTTCACACATGATTGTGAGTAGTTTGAAAGTAGTTTCATGCCTCTGCTCATCAAGACAAAAAAGTTCTTTTCTCAGTCCACACAATGCTTTGACAAAAGAATGAGTATACATTTCTATTATACTCAAAAATACTGACTGCATACTCAATGGAAACAGCTTAGATGAAGTTCCCACATGATTCTGACTTGTTTGGAAGTAGTTTCATGCTTCTGCTCATTGAGAGAAAAAAGTTGTCATCTCAGTGCACACAATGCTCTATCTTCAAGGTAATGTACATTTCAATTTTACTCAAAAGTACTGACTGCAAAGCTCATGGAAACACCTTTGGTTTACTTCTCACATGATTCTGAGTTGTTTGAAAGTTGTTTCATGCTTCTGCTCCTCAAGACAAAAAAGCTGTTTTCTCAGAGCATACAATGCTCTGACATTACAGCAGTATACAGTTGAATTTTACTCAAATCTACTGAATGCAAAAATGATGGAAACACATTGGGTTTACTTCCCACATGATTCTGAGTAGCTTGATAGTAGTTTCATGCTTCTGCTCATCAAGACAAAAAAGTTCTTTTCTCAGTCCACACAATACTTTGACAAAAGAATGAGTATACATTTCTATTATACTCAAAAATACTGACTGCATACTGAATGGAAACAGCTGAGATGAAGTTCCCACATGATTCTGACTTGTTTGGAAGTAGTTCCATGCTTCTGTTCATTAAGAGGAAAAAGTTGTCATCTCAGTGCACACTCTGCTCTAACTTGAAAGTAATGTGCATTTCAATTTTACTCATAACTACTGACTGGAAAGGTAATGGAAACACCTTTGGTTTACTTCTCACATGATTCTGAGTTGTTTGAAAGTTGTTTCATGCTTCTGCTCCTCAAGACAAAAAAGCTGTTTTCTCAGAGCATACAATGCTCTGACATTACAGCAGTATACATTTGAATTTTACTCAAATCTACTGAATGCAAACCTGATGGAAACACATTGGGTTTACTTCACACATGATTGTGAGTAGTTTGAAAGTAGTTTCATGCCTCTGCTCATCAAGACAAAAAAGTTCTTTTCTCAGTCCACACAATGCTTTGACAAAAGAATGAGTATACATTTCTATTATACTCAAAAATACTGACTGCATACTCAATGGAAACAGCTTAGATGAAGTTCCCACATGATTCTGACTTGTTTGGAAGTAGTTTCATGCTTCTGCTCATTGAGAGAAAAAAGTTGTCATCTCAGTGCACACAATGCTCTATCTTCAAGGTAATGTACATTTCAATTTTACTCAAAAGTACTGACTGCAAAGCTCATGGAAACACCTTTGGTTTACTTCTCACATGATTCTGAGTTGTTTGAAAGTTGTTTCATGCTTCTGCTCCTCAAGACAAAAAAGCTGTTTTCTCAGAGCATACAATGCTCTGACATTACAGCAGTATACATTTGAATTTTACTCAAATCTACTGAATGCAAACCTGATGGAAACACATTGGGTTTACTTCACACATGATTGTGAGTAGTTTGAAAGTAGTTTCATGCCTCTGCTCATCAAGACAAAAAAGTTCTTTTCTCAGTCCACACAATGCTTTGACAAAAGAATGAGTATACATTTCTATTATACTCAAAAATACTGACTGCATACTCAATGGAAACAGCTTAGATGAAGTTCCCACATGATTCTGACTTGTTTGGAAGTAGTTTCATGCTTCTGCTCATTGAGAGAAAAAAGTTGTCATCTCAGTGCACACAATGCTCTGACTTCAAAGTAATGAACATTTCAATTTTACTCAAATCTACTGACTGGAAAGGTAATGGAAACACCTTTGTTTTACTTCACACATGATTCTGAGTTGTTTGAAAGTTGTTTCATGCTTCTGCTCCTCAAGACAAAAAAGCTGTTTTCTCAGAGCATACAATGCTCTGACATTACAGCAGTATACATATGAATTTTACTCAAATCTACTGAATGCAAACCTGATGGAAACACATTGGGTTTACTTCCCACATGATTCTGAGTAGCTTGATAGTAGTTTCATGCTTCTGCTCATCAAGACAAAAAAGTTATTTTCTCAGTCCACACAATGCTTTGGCAAAAGAATGAGTATACATTTCTATTATACTCAAAAATACTGACTGCATACTGAATGGAAACAGCTTAGATGAAGTTCCCACATGATTCTGACTTGTTTGGAAGTAGTTTCATGCTTCTGCTCATTAAGAGAAAAAAGTTGTCATCTCACTGCACACAATGGTCTGACTTCAAAGTAATGTGCATTTCAATTTTACTCATAACTACTGACTGGAAAGGTAATGGAAACACCTTTGGTTTACTTCTCACATGATTCTGAGTTGTTTGAAAGTTGTTTCATGCTTCTGCTCCTCAAGACAAAAAAGCTGTTTTCTCAGAGCATACAATGCTCTGACATTACAGCAGTATACATTTGAATTTTACTCAAATCTACTGAATGCAAACCTGATGGAAACACATTGGGTTTACTTCCCACATGATTCTGAGTAGCTTGATAGTAGTTTCATGCTTCTGCTCATCAAGACAAAAAAGTTCTTTTCTCAGTCCACACAATGCTTTGGCAAAAGAATGAGTATACATTTCGATTATACTCAAAAATACTGACTGCATACTGAATGGAAACAGCTCAGATGAAGTTCCCACATGATTCTGACTTGTTTGGAAGTAGTTTCATGCTTCTGCTCATTAAGAGAAAAAAGTTGTCATCTCAGTGCACACAATGCTCTGACTTCAAAGTAATGAACATTTCAATTTTACTCAAAACTACTGACTGGAAAGGTAATGGAAACACCTTTGGTTTACTTCTCACATGATTCTGAGTTGTTTGAAAGTTGTTTCATGCTTCTGCTCCTCAAGACAAAAAAGCTGTTTTCTCAGAGCATACAATGCTCTGACATTACAGCAGTATACAGTTGAATTTTACTCAAATCTACTGAATGCAAACCTGATGGAAACACATTGGGTTTACTTCCCACATGATTCTGAGTAGCTTGATAGTAGTTTCATGCTTCTGCTCATCAAGACAAAAAAGTTCTTCTCTCAGTCCACACAATGCTTTGACAAAAGAATGAGTATACATTTCTATTATACTCAAAAATACTGACTGCATACTCAATGGAAACAGCTTAGATGAAGTTCCCACATGATTCTGACTTGTTTGGAAGTAGTTTCATGCTTCTGCTCATTGAGAGAAAAAAGTTGTCATCTCAGTGCACACAATGCTCTATCTTCAAGGTAATGTACATTTCAATTTTACTCAAAAGTACTGACTGCAAAGCTCATGGAAACACCTTTGGTTTACTTCTCACATGATTCTGAGTTGTTTGAAAGTTGTTTCATGCTTCTGCTCCTCAAGACAAAAAAGCTGTTTTCTCAGAGCATACAATGCTCTGACATTACAGCAGTATACATTTGAATTTTACTCAAATCTACTGAATGCAAACCTGATGGAAACACATTGGGTTTACTTCACACATGATTGTGAGTAGTTTGAAAGTAGTTT
Organism: Mobula birostris; assembly: GCF_030028105.1. Classification (NCBI taxonomy): domain Eukaryota; kingdom Metazoa; phylum Chordata; class Chondrichthyes; order Myliobatiformes; family Myliobatidae; genus Mobula; species Mobula birostris. The sequence continues at coordinate 148,350 of NW_027278361.1, forward strand.
CATGCCTCTGCTCATCAAGACAAAAAAGTTCTTTTCTCAGTCCACACAATGCTTTGACAAAAGAATGAGTATACATTTCTATTATACTCAAAAATACTGACTGCATACTCAATGGAAACAGCTTAGATGAAGTTCCCACATGATTCTGACTTGTTTGGAAGTAGTTTCATGCTTCTGCTCATTGAGAGAAAAAAGTTGTCATCTCAGTGCACACAATGCTCTGACTTCAAAGTAATGAACATTTCAATTTTACTCAAATCTACTGACTGGAAAGGTAATGGAAACACCTTTGTTTTACTTCACACATGATTCTGAGTTGTTTGAAAGTTGTTTCATGCTTCTGCTCCTCAAGACAAAAAAGCTGTTTTCTCAGAGCATACAATGCTCTGACATTACAGCAGTATACATATGAATTTTACTCAAATCTACTGAATGCAAACCTGATGGAAACACATTGGGTTTACTTCCCACATGATTCTGAGTAGCTTGATAGTAGTTTCATGCTTCTGCTCATCAAGACAAAAAAGTTATTTTCTCAGTCCACACAATGCTTTGGCAAAAGAATGAGTATACATTTCTATTATACTCAAAAATACTGACTGCATACTGAATGGAAACAGCTTAGATGAAGTTCCCACATGATTCTGACTTGTTTGGAAGTAGTTTCATGCTTCTGCTCATTAAGAGAAAAAAGTTGTCATCTCAGTGCACACAATGCTCTGACTTCAAAGTAATGAACATTTCAATTTTACTCAAAACTACTGACTGGAAAGGTAATGGAAACACCTTTGGTTTACTTCTCACATGATTCTGAGTTGTTTGAAAGTTGTTTCATGCTTCTGCTCCTCAAGACAAAAAAGCTGTTTTCTCAGAGCATACAATGCTCTGACATTACAGCAGTATACAGTTGAATTTTACTCAAATCTACTGAATGCAAACCTGATGGAAACACATTGGGTTTACTTCCCACATGATTCTGAGTAGCTTGATAGTAGTTTCATGCTTCTGCTCATCAAGACAAAAAAGTTCTTCTCTCAGTCCACACAATACTTTGACAAAAGAATGAGTATACATTTCTATTATACTCAAAAATACTGACTGCATACTGAATGGAAACAGCTGAGATGAAGTTCCCACATGATTCTGACTTGTTTGGAAGTAGTTCCATGCTTCTGTTCATTAAGAGGAAAAAGTTGTCATCTCAGTGCACACTCTGCTCTAACTTGAAAGTAATGTGCATTTCAATTTTACTCATAACTACTGACTGGAAAGGTAATGGAAACACCTTTGGTTTACTTCTCACATGATTCTGAGTTGTTTGAAAGTTGTTTCATGCTTCTGCTCCTCAAGACAAAAAAGCTGTTTTCTCAGAGCATACAATGCTCTGACATTACAGCAGTATACATTTGAATTTTACTCAAATCTACTGAATGCAAACCTGATGGAAACACATTGGGTTTACTTCCCACATGATTCTGAGTAGCTTGATAGTAGTTTCATGCTTCTGCTCATCAAGACAAAAAAGTTCTTTTCTCAGTCCACACAATGCTTTGGCAAAAGAATGAGCATACATTTCTATTATACTCAAAAATACTGACTGCATACTGAATGGAAACAGCTTAGATGAAGTTCCCACATGATTCTGACTTGTTTGGAAGTAGTTTCATGCTTCTGCTCATTAAGAGAAAAAAGTTGTCATCTCACTGCACACAATGGTCTGACTTCAAAGTAATGTGCATTTCAATTTTACTCATAACTACTGACTGGAAAGGTAATGGAAACACCTTTGGTTTACTACTCACATGATTCTGAGTTGTTTGAAAGTTGTTTCATGCTTCTGCTCCTCAAGACAAAAAAGCTGTTTTCTCAGAGCATACAATGCTCTGACATTACAGCAGTATACATTTGAATTTTACTCAAATCTACTGAATGCAAACCTGATGGAAACACATTGGGTTTACTTCCCACATGATTCTGAGTAGCTTGATAGTAGTTTCATGCTTCTGCTCATCAAGACAAAAAAGTTCTTTTCTCAGTCCACACAATGCTTTGGCAAAAGAATGAGTATACATTTCGATTATACTCAAAAATACTGACTGCATACTGAATGGAAACAGCTCAGATGAAGTTCCCACATGATTCTGACTTGTTTGGAAGTAGTTTCATGCTTCTGCTCATTAAGAGAAAAAAGTTGTCATCTCAGTGCACACAATGCTCTGACTTCAAAGTAATGAACATTTCAATTTTACTCAAAACTACTGACTGGAAAGGTAATGGAAACACCTTTGGTTTACTTCTCACATGATTCTGAGTTGTTTGAAAGTTGTTTCATGCTTCTGCTCCTCAAGACAAAAAAGCTGTTTTCTCAGAGCATACAATGCTCTGACATTACAGCAGTATACAGTTGAATTTTACTCAAATCTACTGAATGCAAACCTGATGGAAACACATTGGGTTTACTTCCCACATGATTCTGAGTAGCTTGATAGTAGTTTCATGCTTCTGCTCATCAAGACAAAAAAGTTATTTTCTCAGTCCACACAATGCTTTGGCAAAAGAATGAGTATACATTTCTATTATACTCAAAAATACTGACTGCATACTGAATGGAAACAGCTTAGATGAAGTTCCCACATGATTCTGACTTGTTTGGAAGTAGTTTCATGCTTCTGCTCATTAAGAGAAAAAAGTTGTCATCTCACTGCACACAATGGTCTGACTTCAAAGTAATGTGCATTTCAATTTTACTCATAACTACTGACTGGAAAGGTAATGGAAACACCTTTGGTTTACTTCTCACATGATTCTGAGTTGTTTGAAAGTTGTTTCATGCTTCTGCTCCTCAAGACAAAAAAGCTGTTTTCTCAGAGCATACAATGCTCTGACATTACAGCAGTATACATTTGAAATTTACTCAAATCTACTGAATGCAAACCTGATGGAAACACATTGGGTTTACTTCCCACATGATTCTGAGTAGTTTGAAAGTAGTTTCATGCCTCTGCTCATCAAGACAAAAAAGTTCTTTTCTCAGTCCACACAATGCTTTGACTAAAGAATGAGTATACATTTCTATTATTCTCAAAAATACTGACTGCACACTGAATGGAAACAGCTTAGATGAAGTTCCCACATGATTCTGTCTTGTTTGGAAGTAGTTTCATGCTTCTGCTCATTAAGAGAAAAAAGTTGTCATCTCAGTGCAGACACTGCTCTAACTTGAAAGTAATGTACATTACAATTTTACTCAAAAGTACTGACTGCAAAGCTGATCGAAACACCTTTGGTTTACTTCACACATGATTCTGAGTTGTTTGAAAGTTGTTTCATGCTTCTGCTCCTCAAGACAAAAAAGCTGTTTTCTCAGAGCATACAATGCTCTGACATTACAGCAGTATACATTTGAATTTTACTCATATCTACTGAATGCAAACCTGATGGAAACACATTGGGTTTACTTCCCTCATGATTCTGAGTAGCTTGAAAGTAGTTTCATGCCTCTGCTCATCAAGACAAAAAAGTTCTTTTCTCAGTGCACACAGCGCCTAGACCAAAGAATGATTATACATTTCTATTATACTCAAAAATACTGACTGCATACTGAATGGAAACAGCTTTGATGAAGTTTCCTCATGATTCTGACTTGTTTGGAAGTAGTTTCATGCTTCTGCTCATTAAGAGAAAAAAGTTGTCATCTCAGTGCACACAATGCTCTATCTTCAAGGTAATGTACATTTCAATTTTACTCAAAAGTACTGACTGCAAAGCTCATGGAAACACCTTTGGTTTACTTCTCACATGATTCTGAGTTGTTTGAAAGTTGTTTCATGCTTCTGCTCCTCAAGACAAAAAAGCTGTTTTCTCAGAGCATACAATGCTCTGACATTACACCAGTATACATTTGAATTTTACTCAAATCTACTGAATGCGAACCTGATGGAAACACATTGGGTTTATTTCCCACATGATTCTGAGTAGCTTGAAAGTAGTTTCATGCTTCTGCTCATCAAGACAAAAAAGTTCTTTTCTCAGTCCACACAATACTTTGACAAAAGAATGAGTATACATTTCTATTATACTCAAAAATACTGACTGCATACTGAATGGAAACAGCTGAGATGAAGTTCCCACATGATTCTGACTTGTTTGGAAATAGTTTCATGCTTCTGTTCATTAAGAGGAAAAAGTTGTCATCTCAGTGCACACTCTGCTCTAACTTGAAAGTAATGTGCATTTCAATTTTACTCATAACTACTGACTAGAAAGGTAATGGAAACACCTTTGGTTTACTTCTCACATGATTCTGAGTTGTTTGAAAGTTGTTTCATGCTTCTGCTCCTCAAGACAAAAAAGCTGTTTTCTCAGAGCATACAATGCTCTGACATTACAGCAGTATACATTTGAATTTTACTCAAATCTACTGAATGCAAACCTGATGGAAACACATTGGGTTTACTTCACACATGATTGTGAGTAGTTTGAAAGTAGTTTCATGCCTCTGCTCATCAAGACAAAAAAGTTCTTTTCTCAGTCCACACAATGCTTTGACAAAAGAATGAGTATACATTTCTATTATACTCAAAAATACTGACTGCATACTCAATGGAAACAGCTTAGATGAAGTTCCCACATGATTCTGACTTGTTTGGAAGTAGTTTCATGCTTCTGCTCATTGAGAGAAAAAAGTTGTCATCTCAGTGCACACAATGCTCTATCTTCAAGGTAATGTACATTTCAATTTTACTCAAAAGTACTGACTGCAAAGCTCATGGAAACACCTTTGGTTTACTTCTCACATGATTCTGAGTTGTTTGAAAGTTGTTTCATGCTTCTGCTCCTCAAGACAAAAAAGCTGTTTTCTCAGAGCATACAATGCTCTGACATTACAGCAGTATACAGTTGAATTTTACTCAAATCTACTGAATGCAAAAATGATGGAAACACATTGGGTTTACTTCCCACATGATTCTGAGTAGCTTGATAGTAGTTTCATGCTTCTGCTCATCAAGACAAAAAAGTTCTTTTCTCAGTCCACACAATACTTTGACAAAAGAATGAGTATACATTTCTATTATACTCAAAAATACTGACTGCATACTGAATGGAAACAGCTGAGATGAAGTTCCCACATGATTCTGACTTGTTTGGAAGTAGTTCCATGCTTCTGTTCATTAAGAGGAAAAAGTTGTCATCTCAGTGCACACTCTGCTCTAACTTGAAAGTAATGTGCATTTCAATTTTACTCATAACTACTGACTGGAAAGGTAATGGAAACACCTTTGGTTTACTTCTCACATGATTCTGAGTTGTTTGAAAGTTGTTTCATGCTTCTGCTCCTCAAGACAAAAAAGCTGTTTTCTCAGAGCATACAATGCTCTGACATTACAGCAGTATACATTTGAATTTTACTCAAATCTACTGAATGCAAACCTGATGGAAACACATTGGGTTTACTTCACACATGATTGTGAGTAGTTTGAAAGTAGTTTCATGCCTCTGCTCATCAAGACAAAAAAGTTCTTTTCTCAGTCCACACAATGCTTTGACAAAAGAATGAGTATACATTTCTATTATACTCAAAAATACTGACTGCATACTCAATGGAAACAGCTTAGATGAAGTTCCCACATGATTCTGACTTGTTTGGAAGTAGTTTCATGCTTCTGCTCATTGAGAGAAAAAAGTTGTCATCTCAGTGCACACAATGCTCTATCTTCAAGGTAATGTACATTTCAATTTTACTCAAAAGTACTGACTGCAAAGCTCATGGAAACACCTTTGGTTTACTTCTCACATGATTCTGAGTTGTTTGAAAGTTGTTTCATGCTTCTGCTCCTCAAGACAAAAAAGCTGTTTTCTCAGAGCATACAATGCTCTGACATTACAGCAGTATACATTTGAATTTTACTCAAATCTACTGAATGCAAACCTGATGGAAACACATTGGGTTTACTTCACACATGATTGTGAGTAGTTTGAAAGTAGTTTCATGCCTCTGCTCATCAAGACAAAAAAGTTCTTTTCTCAGTCCACACAATGCTTTGACAAAAGAATGAGTATACATTTCTATTATACTCAAAAATACTGACTGCATACTCAATGGAAACAGCTTAGATGAAGTTCCCACATGATTCTGACTTGTTTGGAAGTAGTTTCATGCTTCTGCTCATTGAGAGAAAAAAGTTGTCATCTCAGTGCACACAATGCTCTGACTTCAAAGTAATGAACATTTCAATTTTACTCAAATCTACTGACTGGAAAGGTAATGGAAACACCTTTGTTTTACTTCACACATGATTCTGAGTTGTTTGAAAGTTGTTTCATGCTTCTGCTCCTCAAGACAAAAAAGCTGTTTTCTCAGAGCATACAATGCTCTGACATTACAGCAGTATACATATGAATTTTACTCAAATCTACTGAATGCAAACCTGATGGAAACACATTGGGTTTACTTCCCACATGATTCTGAGTAGCTTGATAGTAGTTTCATGCTTCTGCTCATTAAGACAAAAAAGTTATTTTCTCAGTCCACACAATGCTTTGGCAAAAGAATGAGTATACATTTCTATTATACTCAAAAATACTGACTGCATACTGAATGGAAACAGCTTAGATGAAGTTCCCACATGATTCTGACTTGTTTGGAAGTAGTTTCATGCTTCTGCTCATTAAGAGAAAAAAGTTGTCATCTCACTGCACACAATGGTCTGACTTCAAAGTAATGTGCATTTCAATTTTACTCATAACTACTGACTGGAAAGGTAATGGAAACACCTTTGGTTTACTTCTCACATGATTCTGAGTTGTTTGAAAGTTGTTTCATGCTTCTGCTCCTCAAGACAAAAAAGCTGTTTTCTCAGAGCATACAATGCTCTGACATTACAGCAGTATACATTTGAATTTTACTCAAATCTACTGAATGCAAACCTGATGGAAACACATTGGGTTTACTTCCCACATGATTCTGAGTAGCTTGATAGTAGTTTCATGCTTCTGCTCATCAAGACAAAAAAGTTCTTTTCTCAGTCCACACAATGCTTTGGCAAAAGAATGAGTATACATTTCGATTATACTCAAAAATACTGACTGCATACTGAATGGAAACAGCTCAGATGAAGTTCCCACATGATTCTGACTTGTTTGGAAGTAGTTTCATGCTTCTGCTCATTAAGAGAAAAAAGTTGTCATTTCAGTGCACACAATGCTCTGACTTCAAAGTAATGAACATTTCAATTTTACTCAAAACTACTGACTGGAAAGGTAATGGAAACACCTTTGGTTTACTTCTCACATGATTCTGAGTTGTTTGAAAGTTGTTTCATGCTTCTGCTCCTCAAGACAAAAAAGCTGTTTTCTCAGAGCATACAATGCTCTGACATTACAGCAGTATACAGTTGAATTTTACTCAAATCTACTGAATGCAAACCTGATGGAAACACATTGGGTTTACTTCCCACATGATTCTGAGTAGCTTGATAGTAGTTTCATGCTTCTGCTCATCAAGACAAAAAAGTTCTTCTCTCAGTCCACACAATACTTTGACAAAAGAATGAGTATACATTTCTATTATACTCAAAAATACTGACTGCATACTGAATGGAAACAGCTGAGATGAAGTTCCCACATGATTCTGACTTGTTTGGAAGTAGTTCCATGCTTCTGTTCATTAAGAGGAAAAAGTTGTCATCTCAGTGCACACTCTGCTCTAACTTGAAAGTAATGTGCATTTCAATTTTACTCATAACTACTGACTGGAAAGGTAATGGAAACACCTTTGGTTTACTTCTCACATGATTCTGAGTTGTTTGAAAGTTGTTTCATGCTTCTGCTCCTCAAGACAAAAAAGCTGTTTTCTCAGAGCATACAATGCTCTGACATTACAGCAGTATACATTTGAATTTTACTCAAATCTACTGAATGCAAACCTGATGGAAACACATTGGGTTTACTTCCCACATGATTCTGAGTAGCTTGATAGTAGTTTCATGCTTCTGCTCATCAAGACAAAAAAGTTATTTTCTCAGTCCACACAATGCTTTGGCAAAAGAATGAGCATACATTTCTATTATACTCAAAAATACTGACTGCATACTGAATGGAAACAGCTTAGATGAATTTCCCACATGATTCTGACTTGTTTGGAAGTAGTTTCATGCTTCTGCTCATTAAGAGAAAAAAGTTGTCATCTCACTGCACACAATGGTCTGACTTCAAAGTAATGTGCATTTCAATTTTACTCATAACTACTGACTGGAAAGGTAATGGAAACACCTTTGGTTTACTACTCACATGATTCTGAGTTGTTTGAAAGTTGTTTCATGCTTCTGCTCCTCAAGACAAAAAAGCTGTTTTCTCAGAGCATACAATGCTCTGACATTACAGCAGTATACATTTGAATTTTACTCAAATCTACTGAATGCAAACCTGATGGAAACACATTGGGTTTACTTCCCACATGATTCTGAGTAGCTTGATAGTAGTTTCATGCTTCTGCTCATCAAGACAAAAAAGTTCTTTTCTCAGTCCACACAATGCTTTGGCAAAAGAATGAGTATACATTTCGATTATACTCAAAAATACTGACTGCATACTGAATGGAAACAGCTCAGATGAAGTTCCCACATGATTCTGACTTGTTTGGAAGTAGTTTCATGCTTCTGCTCATTAAGAGAAAAAAGTTGTCATCTCAGTGCACACAATGCTCTGACTTCAAAGTAATGAACATTTCAATTTTACTCAAAACTACTGACCGGAAAGGTAATGGAAACACCTTTGGTTTACTCCTCACATGATTCTGAGTTGTTTGAAAGTTGTTTCATGCTTCTGCTCCTCAAGACAAAAAAGCTGTTTTCTCAGAGCATACAATGCTCTGACATTACAGCAGTATACAGTTGAATTTTACTCAAATCTACTGAATGCAAACCTGATGGAAACACATTGGGTTTACTTCCCACATGATTCTGAGTAGCTTGATAGTAGTTTCATGCTTCTGCTCATCAAGACAAAAAAGTTATTTTCTCAGTCCACACATTGCTTTGGCAAAAGAATGAGTATACATTTCTATTATACTCAAAAATACTGACTGCATACTGAATGGAAACAGCTTAGATGAAGTTCCCACATGATTCTGACTTGTTTGGAAGTAGTTTCATGCTTCTGCTCATTAAGAGAAAAAAGTTGTCATCTCAGTGCACACAATGGTCTGACTTCAAAGTAATCTGCATTTCAATTTTACTCATAACTACTGACTGGAAAGGTAATGGAAACACCTTTGGTTTACTTCTCACATGATTCTGAGTTGTTTGAAAGTTGTTTCATGCTTCTGCTCCTCAAGACAAAAAAGCTGTTTTCTCAGAGCATACAATGCACTGACATTACAGCAGTATACATTTGAATTTTACTCAAATCTACTGAATGCAAACCTGATGGAAACACATTGGGTTTACTTCCCACATGATTCTGAGTAGCTTGATAGTAGTTTCATGCTTCTGCTCATCAAGACAAAAAAGTTCTTTTCTCAGTCCACACAATGCTTTGGCAAAAGAATGAGTATACATTTCTATTATACTCAAAAATACTGACTGCATACTGAATGGAAACAGCTCAGATGAAGTTCCCACATGATTCTGACTTGTTTGGAAGTAGTTTCATGCTTCTGCTCATTAAGAGAAAAAAGTTGTCATCTCACTGCACACAATGGTCTGACTTCAAAGTAATGTGCATTTCAATTTTACTCATAACTACTGACTGGAAAGGTAATGGAAACACCTTTGGTTTACTTCTCACATGATTCTGAGTTGTTTGAAAGTTGTTTCATGCTTCTGCTCCTCAAGACAAAAAAGCTGTTTTCTCAGAGCATACAATGCTCTGACATTACAGCAGTATACATTTGAAATTTACTCAAATCTACTGAATGCAAACCTGATGGAAACACATTGGGTTTACTTCCCACATGATTCTGAGTAGTTTGAAAGTAGTTTCATGCCTCTGCTCATCAAGACAAAAAAGTTCTTTTCTCAGTCCACACAATGCTTTGACTAAAGAATGAGTATACATTTCTATTATACTCAAAAATACTGACTGCATACTCAATGGAAACAGCTTAGATGAAGTTCCCACATGATTCTGACTTGTTTGGAAGTAGTTTCATGCTTCTGCTCATTGAGAGAAAAAAGTTGTCATCTCAGTGCACACAATGCTCTATCTTCAAGGTAATGTACATTTCAATTTTACTCAAAAGTACTGACTGCAAAGCTCATGGAAACACCTTTGGTTTACTTCTCACATGATTCTGAGTTGTTTGAAAGTTGTTTCATGCTTCTGCTCCTCAAGACAAAAAAGCTGTTTTCTCAGAGCATACAATGCTCTGACATTACAGCAGTATACATTTGAATTTTACTCAAATCTACTGAATGCAAACCTGATGGAAACACATTGGGTTTACTTCACACATGATTGTGAGTAGTTTGAAAGTAGTTTCATGCCTCTGCTCATCAAGACAAAAAAGTTCTTTTCTCAGTCCACACAATGCTTTGACAAAAGAATGAGTATACATTTCTATTATACTCAAAAATACTGACTGCATACTCAATGGAAACAGCTTAGATGAAGTTCCCACATGATTCTGACTTGTTTGGAAGTAGTTTCATGCTTCTGCTCATTGAGAGAAAAAAGTTGTCATGTCAGTGCACACAATGCTCTGACTTCAAAGTAATGAACATTTCAATTTTACTCAAATCTGCTGACTGGAAAGGTAACGGAAACACCTTTGGTTTACTTCACACATGATTCTGAGTTGCTTGAAAGTTGTTTCATGCTTCTGCTCCTCAAGACAAAAAAGCTGTTTTCTCAGAGCATACAATGCTCTGACATTACAGCAGTATACATATGAATTTTACTCAAATCTACTGAATGCAAACCTGATGGAAACACATTGGGTTTACTTCCCACATGATTCTGAGTAGCTTGATAGTAGTTTCATGCTTCTGCTCATCAAGACAAAAAAGTTATTTTCTCAGTCCACACAATGCTTTGGCAAAAGAATGAGTATACATTTCTATTATACTCAAAAATACTGACTGCATACTGAATGGAAACAGCTTAGATGAAGTTCCCACATGATTCTGACTTGTTTGGAAGTAGTTTCATGCTTCTGCTCATTAAGAGAAAAAAGTTGTCATCTCACTGCACACAATGGTCTGACTTCAAAGTAATGTGCATTTCAATTTTACTCATAACTACTGACTGGAAAGGTAATGGAAACACCTTTGGTTTACTTCTCACATGATTCTGAGTTGTTTGAAAGTTGTTTCATGCTTCTGCTCCTCAAGACAAAAAAGCTGTTTTCTCAGAGCATACAATGCTCTGACATTACAGCAGTATACAGTTGAATTTTACTCAAATCTACTGAATGCAAACCTGATGGAAACACATTGGGTTTACTTCCCACATGATTCTGAGTAGCTTGATAGTAGTTTCATGCTTCTGCTCATCAAGACAAAAAAGTTCTTTTCTCAGTCCACACAATACTTTGACAAAAGAATGAGTATACATTTCTATTATACTCAAAAATACTGACTGCATACTGAATGGAAACAGCTGAGATGAAGTTCCCACATGATTCTGACTTGTTTGGAAGTAGTTCCATGCTTCTGTTCATTAAGAGGAAAAAGTTGTCATCTCAGTGCACACTCTGCTCTAACTTGAAAGTAATGTGCATTTCAATTTTACTCAAAAGTACTGACTGCAAAGCTCATGGAAACACCTTTGGTTTACTTCTCACATGATTCTGAGTTGTTTGAAAGTTGTTTCATGCTTCTGCTCCTCAAGACAAAAAAGCTGTTTCCTCAGAGCATACAATGCTCTGACATTACAGCAGTATACATTTGAATTTTACTCAAATCTACTGAATGCAAACCTGATGGAAACACATTGGGTTTACTTCACACATGATTGTGAGTAGTTTGAAAGTAGTTTCATGCCTCTGCTCATCAAGACAAAAAAGTTCTTTTCTCAGTCCACACAATGCTTTGACAAAAGAATGAGTATACATTTCTATTATACTCAAAAATACTGACTGCATACTCAATGGAAACAGCTTAGATGAAGTTCCCACATGATTCTGACTTGTTTGGAAGTAGTTTCATGCTTCTGCTCATTGAGAGAAAAAAGTTGTCATGTCAGTGCGCACAATGCTCTGACTTCAAAGTAATGAACATTTCAATTTTACTCAAATCTACTGACTGGAAAGGTAATGGAAACACCTTTGGTTTACTTCACACATGATTCTGAGTTGTTTGAAAGTTGTTTCATGCTTCTGCTCCTCAAGACAAAAAAGCTGTTTTCTCAGAGCATACAATGCTCTGACATTACAGCAGTATACATTTGAATTTTACTCAAATCTACTGAATGCAAACCTGATGGAAACACATTGGGTTTACTTCCCACATGATTCTGAGTAGCTTGATAGTAGTTTCATGCTTCTGCTCATCAAGACAAAAAAGTTATTTTCTCAGTCCACACAATGCTTTGGCAAAAGAATGAGCATACATTTCTATTATACTCAAAAATACTGACTGCATACTGAATGGAAACAGCTTAGATGAAGTTCCCACATGATTCTGACTTGTTTGGAAGTAGTTTCATGCTTCTGCTCATTAAGAGAAAAAAGTTGTCATCTCACTGCACACAATGGTCTGACTTCAAAGTAATGTGCATTTCAATTTTACTCATAACTACTGACTGGAAAGGTAATGGAAACACCTTTGGTTTACTACTCACATGATTCTGAGTTGTTTGAAAGTTGTTTCATGCTTCTGCTCCTCAAGACAAAAAAGCTGTTTTCTCAGAGCATACAATGCTCTGACATTACAGCAGTATACATTTGAATTTTACTCAAATCTACTGAATGCAAACCTGATGGAAACACATTGGGTTTACTTCCCACATGATTCTGAGTAGCTTGATAGTAGTTTCATGCTTCTGCTCATCAAGACAAAAAAGTTCTTTTCTCAGTCCACACAATGCTTTGGCAAAAGAATGAGTATACATTTCGATTATACTCAAAAATACTGACTGCATACTGAATGGAAACAGCTCAGATGAAGTTCCCACATGATTCTGACTTGTTTGGAAGTAGTTTCATGCTTCTGCTCATTAAGAGAAAAAAGTTGTCATCTCAGTGCACACAATGCTCTGACTTCAAAGTAATGAACATTTCAATTTTACTCAAAACTACTGACCGGAAAGGTAATGGAAACACCTTTGGTTTACTTCTCACATGATTCTGAGTTGTTTGAAAGTTGTTTCATGCTTCTGCTCCTCAAGACAAAAAAGCTGTTTTCTCAGAGCATACAATGCTCTGACATTACAGCAGTATACAGTTGAATTTTACTCAAATCTACTGAATGCAAACCTGATGGAAACACATTGGGTTTACTTCCCACATGATTCTGAGTAGCTTGATAGTAGTTTCATGCTTCTGCTCATCAAGACAAAAAAGTTATTTTCTCAGTCCACACATTGCTTTGGCAAAAGAATGAGTATACATTTCTATTATACTCAAAAATACTGACTGCATACTGAATGGAAACAGCTTAGATGAAGTTCCCACATGATTCTGACTTGTTTGGAAGTAGTTTCATGCTTCTGCTCATTAAGAGAAAAAAGTTGTCATCTCAGTGCACACAATGGTCTGACTTCAAAGTAATCTGCATTTCAATTTTACTCATAACTACTGACTGGAAAGGTAATGGAAACACCTTTGGTTTACTTCTCACATGATTCTGAGTTGTTTGAAAGTTGTTTCATGCTTCTGCTCCTCAAGACAAAAAAGCTGTTTTCTCAGAGCATACAATGCACTGACATTACAGCAGTATACATTTGAATTTTACTCAAATCTACTGAATGCAAACCTGATGGAAACACATTGGGTTTACTTCCCACATGATTCTGAGTAGCTTGATAGTAGTTTCATGCTTCTGCTCATCAAGACAAAAAAGTTCTTTTCTCAGTCCACACAATGCTTTGGCAAAAGAATGAGTATACATTTCTATTATACTCAAAAATACTGACTGCATACTGAATGGAAACAGCTCAGATGAAGTTCCCACATGATTCTGACTTGTTTGGAAGTAGTTTCATGCTTCTGCTCATTAAGAGAAAAAAGTTGTCATCTCACTGCACACAATGGTCTGACTTCAAAGTAATGTGCATTTCAATTTTACTCATAACTACTGACTGGAAAGGTAATGGAAACACCTTTGGTTTACTTCTCACATGATTCTGAGTTGTTTGAAAGTTGTTTCATGCTTCTGCTCCTCAAGACAAAAAAGCTGTTTTCTCAGAGCATACAATGCTATGACATTACAGCAGTATACATTTGAAATTTACTCAAATCTACTGAATGCAAACCTGATGGAAACACATTGGGTTTACTTCCCACATGATTCTGAGTAGTTTGAAAGTAGTTTCATGCCTCTGCTCATCAAGACAAAAAAGTTCTTTTCTCAGTCCACACAATGCATTGACTAAAGAATGAGTATACATTTCTATTATACTCAAAAATACTGACTGCATACTGAATGGAAACAGCTCAGATGAAGTTCCCACATGATTCTGACTTGTTTGGAAGTAGTTTCATGCTTCTGCTCATTAAGAGAAAAAAGTTGTCATCTCAGTGCACACAATGCTCTGACTTCAAAGTAATGAACATTTCAATTTTACTCAAAACTACTGACTGGAAAGGTAATGGAAACACCTTTGGTTTACTTCTCACATGATTCTGAGTTGTTTGAAAGTTGTTTCATGCTTCTGCTCCTCAAGACAAAAAAGCTGTTTTCTCAGAGCATACAATGCTCTGACATTACAGCAGTATACATTTGAATTTTACTCAAATCTACTGAATGCAAACCTGATGGAAACACATTGGGTTTACTTCACACATGATTGTGAGTAGTTTGAAAGTAGTTTCATGCCTCTGCTCATCAAGACAAAAAAGTTCTTTTCTCAGTCCACACAATGCTTTGACAAAAGAATGAGTATACATTTCTATTATACTCAAAAATACTGACTGCATACTCAATGGAAACAGCTTAGATGAAGTTCCCACATGATTCTGACTTGTTTGGAAGTAGTTTCATGCTTCTGCTCATTGAGAGAAAAAAGTTGTCATCTCAGTGCACACAATGCTCTATCTTCAAGGTAATGTACATTTCAATTTTACTCAAAAGTACTGACTGCAAAGCTCATGGAAACACCTTTGGTTTACTTCTCACATGATTCTGAGTTGTTTGAAAGTTGTTTCATGCTTCTGCTCCTCAGGACAAAAAAGCTGTTTCCTCAGAGCATACAATGCTCTGACATTACAGCAGTATACATTTGAATTTTACTCAAATCTACTGAATGCAAACCTGATGGAAACACATTGGGTTTACTTCACACATGATTGTGAGTAGTTTGAAAGTAGTTTCATGCCTCTGCTCATCAAGACAAAAAAGTTCTTTTCTCAGTCCACACAATGCTTTGACAAAAGAATGAGTATACATTTCTATTATACTCAAAAATATACTGACTGCATACTCAATGGAAACAGCTTAGATGAAGTTCCCACATGATTCTGACTTGTTTGGAAGTAGTTTCATGCTTCTGCTCATTGAGAGAAAAAAGTTGTCATGTCAGTGCGCACAATGCTCTGACTTCAAAGTAATGAACATTTCAATTTTACTCAAATCTACTGACTGGAAAGGTAATGGAAACACCTTTGGTTTACTTCACACATGATTCTGAGTTGTTTGAAAGTTGTTTCATGCTTCTGCTCCTCAAGACAAAAAAGCTGTTTTCTCAGAGCATACAATGCTCTGACATTACAGCAGTATACATTTGAATTTTAGTCAAATCTACTGAATGCAAACCTGATGGAAACACATTGGGTTTACTTCCCACATGATTCTGAGTAGCTTGATAGTAGTTTCATGCTTCTGCTCATCAAGACAAAAAAGTTATTTTCTCAGTCCACACAATGCTTTGGCAAAAGAATGAGCATACATTTCTATTATACTCAAAATACTGACTGCATACTGAATGGAAACAGCTTAGATGAAGTTCCCACATGATTCTGACTTGTTGGAAGTAGTTTCATGCTTCTGCTCATTAAGAGAAAAAAGTTGTCATCTCACTGCACACAATGGTCTGACTTCAAAGTAATGTGCATTTCAATTTTACTCATAACTACTGACTGGAAAGGTAATGGAAACACCTTTGGTTTACTACTCACATGATTCTGAGTTGTTTGAAAGTTGTTTCATGCTTCTGCTCCTCAAGACAAAAAAGCTGTTTTCTCAGAGCATACAATGCTCTGACATTACAGCAGTATACATTTGAATTTTACTCAAATCTACTGAATGCAAACCTGATGGAAACACATTGGGTTTACTTCCCACATGATTCTGAGTAGCTTGATAGTAGTTTCATGCTTCTGCTCATCAAGAGAAAAAAGTTCTTTTCTCAGTCCACACAATGCTTTGGCAAAAGAATGAGTATACATTTCGATTATACTCAAAAATACTGACTGCATACTGAATGGAAACAGCTCAGATGAAGTTCCCACATGATTCTGACTTGTCTGGAAGTAGTTTCATGCTTCTGCTCATTAAGAGAAAAAAGTTGTCATCTCAGTGCACACAATGCTCTGACTTCAAAGTAATGAACATTTCAATTTTACTCAAAACTACTGACTGGAAAGGTAATGGAAACACCTTTGGTTTACTCCTCACATGATTCTGAGTTGTTTGAAAGTTGTTTCATGCTTCTGCTCCTCAAGACAAAAAAGCTGTTTTCTCAGAGCATACAATGCTCTGACATTACAGCAGTATACAGGTTGAATTTTACTCAAATCTACTGAATGCAAACCTGATGGAAACACATTGGGTTTACTTCCCACATGATTCTGAGTAGCTTGATAGTAGTTTCATGCTTCTGCTCATCAAGACAAAAAAGTTATTTTCTCAGTCCACACATTGCTTTGGCAAAGAATGAGTATACATTTCTATTATACTCAAAAATACTGACTGCATACTGAATGGAAACAGCTTAGATGAAGTTCCCACATGATTCTGACTTGTTTGGAAGTAGTTTCATGCTTCTGCTCATTAAGAGAAAAAAGTTGTCATCTCAGTGCACACAATGGTCTGACTTCAAAGTAATCTGCATTTCAATTTTACTCATAACTACTGACTGGAAAGGTAATGGAAACACCTTTGGTTTACTTCTCACATGATTCTGAGTTGTTTGAAAGTTGTTTCATGCTTCTGCTCCTCAAGACAAAAAAGCTGTTTTCTCAGAGCATACAATGCACTGACATTACAGCAGTATACATTTGAATTTTACTCAAATCTACTGAATGCAAACCTGATGGAAACACATTGGGTTTACTTCCCACATGATTCTGAGTAGCTTGATAGTAGTTTCATGCTTCTGCTCATCAAGACAAAAAAGTTCTTTTCTCAGTCCACACAATGCTTTGGCAAAAGAATGAGTATACATTTCTATTATACTCAAAAATACTGACTGCATACTGAATGGAAACAGCTCAGATGAAGTTCCCACATGATTCTGACTTGTTTGGAAGTAGTTTCATGCTTCTGCTCATTAAGAGAAAAAAGTTGTCATCTCACTGCACACAATGGTCTGACTTCAAAGTAATGTGCATTTCAATTTTACTCATAACTACTGACTGGAAAGGTAATGGAAACACCTTTGGTTTACTTCTCACATGATTCTGAGTTGTTTGAACGTTGTTTCATGCTTCTGCTCCTCAAGACAAAAAAGCTGTTTTCTCAGAGCATACAATGCTCTGACATTACAGCAGTATACATTTGAAATTTACTCAAATCTACTGAATGCAAACCTGATGGAAACACATTGGGTTTACTTCCCACATGATTCTGAGTAGTTTGAAAGTAGTTTCATGCCTCTGCTCATCAAGACAAAAAAGTTCTTTTCTCAGTCCACACAATGCTTTGACTAAAGAATGAGTATACATTTCTATTATACTCAAAAATACTGACTGCATACTCAATGGAAACAGCTTAGATGAAGTTCCCACATGATTCTGACTTGTTTGGAAGTAGTTTCATGCTTCTGCTCATTGAGAGAAAAAAGTTGTCATCTCAGTGCACACAATGCTCTATCTTCAAGGTAATGTACATTTCAATTTTACTCAAAAGTACTGACTGCAAAGCTCATGGAAACACCTTTGGTTTACTTCTCACATGATTCTGAGTTGTTTGAAAGTTGTTTCATGCTTCTGCTCCTCAAGACAAAAAAGCTGTTTTCTCAGAGCATACAATGCTCTGACATTACAGCAGTATACATTTGAATTTTACTCAAATCTACTGAATGCAAACCTGATGGAAACACATTGGGTTTACTTCACACATGATTGTGAGTAGTTTGAAAGTAGTTTCATGCCTCTGCTCATCAAGACAAAAAAGTTCTTTTCTCAGTCCACACAATGCTTTGACAAAAGAATGAGTATACATTTCTATTATACTCAAAAATACTGACTGCATACTCAATGGAAACAGCTTAGATGAAGTTCCCACATGATTCTGACTTGTTTGGAAGTAGTTTCATGCTTCTGCTCATTGAGAGAAAAAAGTTGTCATGTCAGTGCACACAATGCTCTGACTTCAAAGTAATGAACATTTCAATTTTACTCAAATCTACTGACTGGAAAGGTAATGGAAACACCTTTGGTTTACTTCACACATGATTCTGAGTTGCTTGAAAGTTGTTTCATGCTTCTGCTCCTCAAGACAAAAAAGCTGTTTTCTCAGAGCATACAATGCTCTGACATTACAGCAGTATACATATGAATTTTTCTGAAATCTACTGAATGCAAACCTGATGGAAACACATTGGGTTTACTTCCCACATGATTCTGAGTAGCTTGATAGTAGTTTCATGCTTCTGCTCATCAAGACAAAAAAGTTATTTTCTCAGTCCACACAATGCTTTGGCAAAAGAATGAGTATACATTTCTATTATACTCAAAAATACTGACTGCATACTGAATGGAAACAGCTTAGATGAAGTTCCCACATGATTCTGACTTGTTTGGAAGTAGTTTCATGCTTCTGCTCATTAAGAGAAAAAAGTTGTCATCTCACTGCACACAATGGTCTGACTTCAAAGTAATGTGCATTTCAATTTTACTCATAACTACTGACTGGAAAGGTAATGGAAACGACCTTTGGTTTACTTCTCACATGATTCTGAGTTGTTTGAAAGTTGTTTCATGCTTCTGCTCCTCAAGACAAAAAAGCTGTTTTCTCAGAGCATACAATGCTCTGACATTACAGCAGTATACATTTGAATTTTACTCAAATCTACTGAATGCAAACCTGATGGAAACACATTGGGTTTACTTCCCACATGATTCTGAGTAGCTTGATAGTAGTTTCATGCTTCTGCTCATCAAGACAAAAAAGTTCTTTTCTCAGTCCACACAATGCTTTGGCAAAAGAATGAGTATACATTTCGATTATACTCAAAAATACTGACTGCATACTGAATGGAAACAGCTCAGATGAAGTTCCCACATGATTCTGACTTGTTTGGAAGTAGTTTCATGCTTCTGCTCATTAAGAGAAAAAAGTTGTCATCTCAGTGCACACAATGCTCTGACTTCAAAGTAATGAACATTTCAATTTTACTCAAAACTACTGACTGGAAAGGTAATGGAAACACCTTTGGTTTACTTCTCACATGATTCTGAGTTGTTTGAAAGTTGTTTCATGCTTCTGCTCCTCAAGACAAAAAAGCTGTTTTCTCAGAGCATACAATGCTCTGACCATTACAGCAGTATACAGTTGAATTTTACTCAAATCTACTGAATGCAAACCTGATGGAAACACATTGGGTTTACTTCCCACATGATTCTGAGTAGCTTGATAGTAGTTTCATGCTTCTGCTCATCAAGACAAAAAAGTTCTTTTCTCAGTCCACACAATACTTTGACAAAAGAATGAGTATACATTTCTATTATACTCAAAAATACTGACTGCATACTGAATGGAAACAGCTGAGATGAAGTTCCCACATGATTCTGACTTGTTTGGAAGTAGTTCCATGCTTCTGTTCATTAAGAGGAAAAAGTTGTCATCTCAGTGCACACTCTGCTCTAACTTGAAAGTAATGTGCATTTCAATTTTACTCATAACTACTGACTGGAAAGGTAATGGAAACACCTTTGGTTTACTTCTCACATGATTCTGAGTTGTTTGAAAGTTGTTTCATGCTTCTGCTCCTCAAGACAAAAAAGCTGTTTTCTCAGAGCATACAATGCTCTGACATTACAGCAGTATACATTTGAATTTTACTCAAATCTACTGAATGCAAACCTGATGGAAACACATTGGGTTTACTTCACACATGATTGTGAGTAGTTTGAAAGTAGTTTCATGCCTCTGCTCATCAAGACAAAAAAGTTCTTTTCTCAGTCCACACAATGCTTTGACAAAAGAATGAGTATACATTTCTATTATACTCAAAAATACTGACTGCATACTCAATGGAAACAGCTTAGATGAAGTTCCCACATGATTCTGACTTGTTTGGAAGTAGTTTCATGCTTCTGCTCATTGAGAGAAAAAAGTTGTCATCTCAGTGCACACAATGCTCTATCTTCAAGGTAATGTACATTTCAATTTTACTCAAAACTACTGACTGGAAAGGTAATGGAAACACCTTTGGTTTACTCCTCACATGATTCTGAGTTGTTTGAAAGTTGTTTCATGCTTCTGCTCCTCAAGACAAAAAAGCTGTTTTCTCAGAGCATACAATGCTCTGACATTACAGCAGTATACAGTTGAATTTTACTCAAATCTACTGAATGCAAACCTGATGGAAACACATTGGGTTTACTTCCCACATGATTCTGAGTAGCTTGATAGTAGTTTCATGCTTCTGCTCATCAAGACAAAAAAGTTATTTTCTCAGTCCACACATTGCTTTGGCAAAAGAATGAGTATACATTTCTATTATACTCAAAAATACTGACTGCATACTGAATGGAAACAGCTTAGATGAAGTTCCCACATGATTCTGACTTGTTTGGAAGTAGTTTCATGCTTCTGCTCATTAAGAGAAAAAAGTTGTCATCTCAGTGCACACAATGGTCTGACTTCAAAGTAATCTGCATTTCAATTTTACTCATAACTACTGACTGGAAAGGTAATGGAAACACCTTTGGTTTACTTCTCACATGATTCTGAGTTGTTTGAAAGTTGTTTCATGCTTCTGCTCCTCAAGACAAAAAAGCTGTTTTCTCAGAGCATACAATGCACTGACATTACAGCAGTATACATTTGAATTTTACTCAAATCTACTGAATGCAAACCTGATGGAAACACATTGGGTTTACTTCCCACATGATTCTGAGTAGCTTGATAGTAGTTTCATGCTTCTGCTCATCAAGACAAAAAAGTTCTTTTCTCAGTCCACACAATGCTTTGGCAAAAGAATGAGTATACATTTCTATTATACTCAAAAATACTGACTGCATACTGAATGGAAACAGCTCAGATGAAGTTCCCACATGATTCTGACTTGTTTGGAAGTAGTTTCATGCTTCTGCTCATTAAGAGAAAAAAGTTGTCATCTCACTGCACACAATGGTCTGACTTCAAAGTAATGTGCATTTCAATTTTACTCATAACTACTGACTGGAAAGGTAATGGAAACACCTTTGGTTTACTTCTCACATGATTCTGAGTTGTTTGAAAGTTGTTTCATGCTTCTGCTCCTCAAGACAAAAAAGCTGTTTTCTCAGAGCATACAATGCTCTGACATTACAGCAGTATACATTTGAAATTTACTCAAATCTACTGAATGCAAACCTGATGGAAACACATTGGGTTTACTTCCCACATGATTCTGAGTAGTTTGAAAGAGTTTCATGCCTCTGCTCATCAAGACAAAAAAGTTCTTTTCTCAGTCCACACAATGCTTTGACTAAAGAATGAGTATACATTTTCTATTATTCTCAAAAATACTGACTGCACACTGAATGGAAACAGCTTAGATGAAGTTCCCACATGATTCTGTCTTGTTTGGAAGTAGTTTCATGCTTCTGCTCATTAAGAGAAAAAAGTTGTCATCTCAGTGCAGACACTGCTCTAACTTGAAAGTAATGTACATTACAATTTTACTCAAAAGTACTGACTGCAAAGCTGATCGAAACACCTTTGGTTTACTTCACACATGATTCTGAGTTGTTTGAAAGTTGTTTCATGCTTCTGCTCCTCAAGACAAAAAAGCTGTTTTCTCAGAGCATACAATGCTCTGACATTACAGCAGTATACATTTGAATTTTACTCATATCTACTGAATGCAAACCTGATGGAAACACATTGGGTTTACTTCCCTCATGATTCTGAGTAGCTTGAAAGTAGTTTCATGCCTCTGCTCATCAAGACAAAAAAGTTCTTTTCTCAGTGCACACAGCGCCTAGACCAAAGAATGATTATACATTTCTATTATACTCAAAAATACTGACTGCATACTGAATGGAAACAGCTTTGATGAAGTTTCCTCATGATTCTGACTTGTTTGGAAGTAGTTTCATGCTTCTGCTCATTAAGAGAAAAAAGTTGTCATCTCAGTGCACACAATGCTCTATCTTCAAGGTAATGTACATTTCAATTTTACTCAAAAGTACTGACTGCAAAGCTCATGGAAACAGCTTAGATGAAGTTCCCACATGATTCTGACTTGTTTGGAAGTAGTTTCATGCTTCTGCTCATTGAGAGAAAAAAGTTGTCATGTCAGTGCACACAATGCTCTGACTTCAAAGTAATGAACATTTCAATTTTACTCAAATCTACTGACTGGAAAGGTAATGGAAACACCTTTGGTTTACTTCTCACATGATTCTGAGTTGCTTGAAAGTTGTTTCATGCTTCTGCTCCTCAAGACAAAAAAGCTGTTTTCTCAGAGCATACAATGCTCTGACATTACAGCAGTATACATATGAATTTTACTCAAATCTACTGAATGCAAACCTGATGGAAACACATTGGGTTTACTTCCCACATGATTCTGAGTAGCTTGATAGTAGTTTCATGCTTCTGCTCATCAAGACAAAAAAGTTATTTTCTCAGTCCACACAATGCTTTGGCAAAAGAATGAGTATACATTTCTATTATACTCAAAAATACTGACTGCATACTGAATGGAAACAGCTTAGATGAAGTTCCCACATGATTCTGACTTGTTTGGAAGTAGTTTCATGCTTCTGCTCATTAAGAGAAAAAAGTTGTCATCTCACTGCACACAATGGTCTGACTTCAAAGTAATGTGCATTTCAATTTTACTCATAACTACTGACTGAAAGGTAATGGAAACACCTTTGGTTTACTTCTCACATGATTCTGAGTTGTTTGAAAGTTGTTTCATGCTTCTGCTCCTCAAGACAAAAAAGCTGTTTTCTCAGAGCATACAATGCTCTGACATTACAGCAGTATACATTTGAATTTTACTCAAATCTACTGAATGCAAACCTGATGGAAACACATTGGGTTTACTTCCCACATGATTCTGAGTAGCTTGATAGTAGTTTCATGCTTCTGCTCATCAAGACAAAAAAGTTCTTTTCTCAGTCCACACAATGCTTTGGCAAAAGAATGAGTATACATTTCGATTATACTCAAAAATACTGACTGCATACTGAATGGAAACAGCTCAGATGAAGTTCCCACATGATTCTGACTTGTTTGGAAGTAGTTTCATGCTTCTGCTCATTAAGAGAAAAAAGTTGTCATCTCAGTGCACACAATGCTCTGACTTCAAAGTAATGAACATTTCAATTTTACTCAAAACTACTGACTGGAAAGGTAATGGAAACACCTTTGGTTTACTTCTCACATGATTCTGAGTTGTTTGAAAGTTGTTTCATGCTTCTGCTCCTCAAGACAAAAAAGCTGTTTTCTCAGAGCATACAATGCTCTGACATTACAGCAGTATACAGTTGAATTTTACTCAAATCTACTGAATGCAAACCTGATGGAAACACATTGGGTTTACTTCCCACATGATTCTGAGTAGCTTGATAGTAGTTTCATGCTTCTGCTCATCAAGACAAAAAAGTTCTTTTCTCAGTCCACACAATACTTTGACAAAAGAATGAGTATACATTTCTATTATACTCAAAAATACTGACTGCATACTGAATGGAAACAGCTGAGATGAAGTTCCCACATGATTCTGACTTGTTTGGAAGTAGTTCCATGCTTCTGTTCATTAAGAGGAAAAAGTTGTCATCTCAGTGCACACTCTGCTCTAACTTGAAAGTAATGTGCATTTCAATTTTACTCATAACTACTGACTGGAAAGGTAATGGAAACACCTTTGGTTTACTTCTCACATGATTCTGAGTTGTTTGAAAGTTGTTTCATGCTTCTGCTCCTCAAGACAAAAAAGCTGTTTCCTCAGAGCATACAATGCTCTGACATTACAGCAGTATACATTTGAATTTTACTCAAATCTACTGAATGCAAACCTGATGGAAACACATTGGGTTTACTTCACACATGATTGTGAGTAGTTTGAAAGTAGTTTCATGCCTCTGCTCATCAAGACAAAAAAGTTCTTTTCTCAGTCCACACAATGCTTTGACAAAAGAATGAGTATACATTTCTATTATACTCAAAAATACTGACTGCATACTCAATGGAAACAGCTTAGATGAAGTTCCCACATGATTCTGACTTGTTTGGAAGTAGTTTCATGCTTCTGCTCATTGAGAGAAAAAAGTTGTCATCTCAGTGCACACAATGCTCTATCTTCAAGGTAATGTACATTTCAATTTTACTCAAAAGTACTGACTGCAAAGCTCATGGAAACACCTTTGGTTTACTTCTCACATGATTCTGAGTTGTTTGAAAGTTGTTTCATGTTTCTGCTCCTCAAGACAAAAAAGCTGTTTCCTCAGAGCATACAATGCTCTGACATTACAGCAGTATGCATTTGAATTTTACTCAAATCTACTGAATGCAAACCTGATGGAAACACATTGGGTTTACTTCACACATGATTGTGAGTAGTTTGAAAGTAGTTTCATGCCTCTGCTCATCAAGACAAAAAAGTTCTTTTCTCAGTCCACACAATGCTTTGACAAAAGAATGAGTATACATTTCTATTATACTCAAAAATACTGACTGCATACTCAATGGAAACAGCTTAGATGAAGTTCCCACATGATTCTGACTTGCTTGGAAGTAGTTTCATGCTTCTGCTCATTGAGAGAAAAAAGTTGTCATGTCAGTGCGCACAATGCTCTGACTTCAAAGTAATGAACATTTCAATTTTACTCAAATCTACTGACTGGAAAGGTAATGGAAACACCTTTGGTTTACTTCACACATGATTCTGAGTTGTTTGAAAGTTGTTTCATGCTTCTGCTCCTCAAGACAAAAAAGCTGTTTTCTCAGAGCATACAATGCTCTGACATTACAGCAGTATACATTTGAATTTTACTCAAATCTACTGAATGCAAACCTGATGGAAACACATTGGGTTTACTTCCCACATGATTCTGAGTAGCTTGATAGTAGTTTCATGCTTCTGCTCATCAAGACAAAAAAGTTATTTTCTCAGTCCACACAATGCTTTGGCAAAAGAATGAGCATACATTTCTATTATACTCAAAAATACTGACTGCATACTGAATGGAAACAGCTTAGATGAAGTTCCCACATGATTCTGACTTGTTTGGAAGTAGTTTCATGCTTCTGCTCATTAAGAGAAAAAAGTTGTCATCTCACTGCACACAATGGTCTGCCTTCAAAGTAATGTGCATTTCAATTTTACTCATAACTACTGACTGGAAAGGTAATGGAAACACCTTTGGTTTACTACTCACATGATTCTGAGTTGTTTGAAAGTTGTTTCATGCTTCTGCTCCTCAAGACAAAAAAGCTGTTTTCTCAGAGCATACAATGCTCTGACATTACAGCAGTATTTGAATTTTACTCAAATCTACTGAATGCAAACCTGATGGAAACACATTGGGTTTACTTCCCACATGATTCTGAGTAGCTTGATAGTAGTTTCATGCTTCTGCTCATCAAGACAAAAAAGTTCTTTTGCTCAGTCCACACAATGCTTTGGCCAAAGAATGAGTATACATTTCGATTATACTCAAAAATACTGACTGCATACTGAATGGAAACAGCTCAGATGAAGTTCCCACATGATTCTGACTTGTTTGGAAGTAGTTTCATGCTTCTGCTCATTAAGAGAAAAAAGTTGTCATCTCAGTGCACACAATGCTCTGACTTCAAAGTAATGAACATTTCAATTTTACTCAAAACTACTGACTGGAAAGGTAAATGGAAACACCTTTGGTTTACTCCTCACATGATTCTGAGTTGTTTGAAAGTTGTTTCATGCTTCTGCTCCTCAAGACAAAAAAGCTGTTTTCTCAGAGCATACAATGCTCTGACATTACAGCAGTATACAGTTGAATTTTACTCAAATCTACTGAATGCAAACCTGATGGAAACACATTGGGTTTACTTCCACATGATTCTGAGTAGCTTGATAGTAGTTTCATGCTTCTGCTCATCAAGACAAAAAAGTTATTTTCTCAGTCCACACATTGCTTTGGCAAAAGAATGAGTATACATTTCTATTATACTCAAAAATACTGACTGCATACTGAATGGAAACAGCTTAGATGAAGTTCCCACATGATTCTGACTTGTTTGGAAGTAGTTTCATGCTTCTGCTCATTAAGAGAAAAAAGTTGTCATCTCAGTGCACACAATGGTCTGACTTCAAAGTAATCTGCATTTCAATTTTACTCATAACTACTGACTGGAAAGGTAATGGAAACACCTTTGGTTTACTTCTCACATGATTCTGAGTTGTTTGAAAGTTGTTTCATGCTTCTGCTCCTCAAGACAAAAAAGCTGTTTTCTCAGAGCATACAATGCACTGACATTACAGCAGTATACATTTGAATTTTACTCAAATCTACTGAATGCAAACCTGATGGAAACACATTGGGTTTACTTCCCACATGATTCTGAGTAGCTTGATAGTAGTTTCATGCTTCTGCTCATCAAGACAAAAAAGTTCTTTTCTCAGTCCACACAATGCTTTGGCAAAAGAATGAGTATACATTTCTATTATACTCAAAAATACTGACTGCATACTGAATGGAAACAGCTCAGATGAAGTTCCCACATGATTCTGACTTGTTTGGAAGTAGTTTCATGCTTCTGCTCATTAAGAGAAAAAAGTTGTCATCTCACTGCACACAATGGTCTGACTTCAAAGTAATGTGCATTTCAAATTTTACTCATAACTACTGACTGGAAAGGTAATGGAAACACCTTTGGTTTACTTCTCACATGATTCTGAGTTGTTTGAAAGTTGTTTCATGCTTCTGCTCCTCAAGACAAAAAAGCTGTTTTCTCAGAGCATACAATGCTCTGACATTACAGCAGTATACATTTGAAATTTACTCAAATCTACTGAATGCAAACCTGATGGAAACACATTGGGTTTACTTCCCACATGATTCTGAGTAGCTTGATAGTAGTTTCATGCTTCTGCTCATCAAGACAAAAAAGTTCTTTTCTCAGTCCACACAATGCTTTGGCAAAAGAATGAGTATACATTTCTATTATACTCAAAAATACTGACTGCATACTGAATGGAAACAGCTCAGATGAAGTTCCCACATGATTCTGACTTGTTTGGAAGTAGTTTCATGCTTCTGCTCATTAAGAGAAAAAAGTTGTCATCTCACTGCACACAATGGTCTGACTTCAAAGTAATGTGCATTTCAATTTTTACTCATAACTACTGACTGGAAAGGTAATGGAAACACCTTTGGTTTACTTCTCACATGATTCTGAGTTGTTTGAAAGTTGTTTCATGCTTCTGCTCCTCAAGACAAAAAAGCTGTTTTCTCAGAGCATACAATGCTCTGACATTACAGCAGTATACATTTGAAATTTACTCAAATCTACTGAATGCAAACCTGATGGAAACACATTGGGTTTACTTCCCACATGATTCTGAGTAGTTTGAAAGTAGTTTCATGCCTCTGCTCATCAAGACAAAAAAGTTCTTTTCTCAGTCCACACAATG
Organism: Mobula birostris; assembly: GCF_030028105.1. Classification (NCBI taxonomy): domain Eukaryota; kingdom Metazoa; phylum Chordata; class Chondrichthyes; order Myliobatiformes; family Myliobatidae; genus Mobula; species Mobula birostris. Next base: position 176,511 of record NW_027278361.1, read on the forward strand.
CTTTGACTAAAGAATGAGTATACATTTCTATTATTCTCAAAAATACTGACTGCACACTGAATGGAAACAGCTTAGATGAAGTTCCCACATGATTCTGTCTGTTTGGAAGTAGTTTCATGCTTCTGCTCATTAAGAGAAAAAAGTTGTCATCTCAGTGCAGACACTGCTCTAACTTGAAAGTAATGTACATTACAATTTTACTCAAAAGTACTGACTGCAAAGCTGATCGAAACACCTTTGGTTTACTTCACACATGATTCTGAGTTGTTTGAAAGTTGTTTCATGCTTCTGCTCCTCAAGACAAAAAAGCTGTTTTCTCAGAGCATACAATGCTCTGACATTACAGCAGTATACATTTGAATTTTACTCATATCTACTGAATGCAAACCTGATGGAAACACATTGGGTTTACTTCCCTCATGATTCTGAGTAGCTTGAAAGTAGTTTCATGCCTCTGCTCATCAAGACAAAAAAGTTCTTTTCTCAGTGCACACAGCGCCTAGACCAAAGAATGATTATACATTTCTATTATACTCAAAAATACTGACTGCATACTGAATGGAAACAGCTTTGATGAAGTTTCCTCATGATTCTGACTTGTTTGGAAGTAGTTTCATGCTTCTGCTCATTAAGAGAAAAAAGTTGTCATCTCAGTGCACACAATGCTCTATCTTCAAGGTAATGTACATTTCAATTTTACTCAAAAGTACTGACTGCAAAGCTCATGGAAACACCTTTGGTTTACTTCTCACATGATTCTGAGTTGTTTGAAAGTTGTTCATGCTTCTGCTCCTCAAGACAAAAAAGCTGTTTTCTCAGAGCATACAATGCTCTGACATTACACCAGTATACATTTGAATTTTACTCAAATCTACTGAATGCGAACCTGATGGAAACACATTGGGTTTATTTCCCACATGATTCTGAGTAGCTTGAAAGTAGTTTCATGCTTCTGCTCATCAAGACAAAAAAGTTCTTTTCTCAGTCCACACAATACTTTGACAAAAGAATGAGTATACATTTCTATTATACTCAAAAATACTGACTGCATACTGAATGGAAACAGCTGAGATGAAGTTCCCACATGATTCTGACTTGTTTGGAAGTAGTTTCATGCTTCTGTTCATTAAGAGGAAAAAGTTGTCATCTCAGTGCACACTCTGCTCTAACTTGAAAGTAATGTGCATTTCAATTTTACTCATAACTAGTGACTGGAAAGGTAATGGAAACACCTTTGGTTTACTTCTCACATGATTCTGAGTTGTTTGAAAGTAGTTTCATGCCTCTGCTCATCAAGACAAAAAAGTTCTTTTCTCAGTCCACACAATGCTTTGACAAAAGAATGAGTATACATTTCTATTATACTCAAAAATACTGACTGCATACTCAATGGAAACAGCTTAGATGAAGTTCCCACATGATTCTGACTTGTTTGGAAGTAGTTTCATGCTTCTGCTCATTGAGAGAAAAAAGTTGTCATTTCAGTGCACACAATGCTCTATCTTCAAGGTAATGTACATTTCAATTTTACTCAAAAGTACTGACTGCAAAGCTCATGGAAACACCTTTGGTTTACTTCTCACATGATTCTGAGTTGTTTGAAAGTTGTTTCATGCTTCTGCTCCTCAAGACAAAAAAGCTGTTTTCTCAGAGCATACAATGCTCTGACATTACAGCAGTATACATTTGAATTTTACTCAAATCTACTGAATGCAAACCTGATGGAAACACATTGGGTTTACTTCACACATGATTGTGAGTAGTTTGAAAGTAGTTTCATGCCACTGCTCATCAAGACAAAAAAGTTCTTTTCTCAGTCCACACAATGCTTTGACAAAAGAATGAGTATACATTTCTATTATACTCAAAAATACTGACTGCATACTCAATGGAAACAGCTTAGATGAAGTTCCCACATGATTCTGACTTGTTTGGAAGTAGTTTCATGCTTCTGCTCATTGAGAGAAAAAAGTTGTCATGTCAGTGCACACAATGCTCTGACTTCAAAGTAATGAACATTTCAATTTTACTCAAATCTACTGACTGGAAAGGTAATGGAAACACCTTTGGTTTACTTCACACATGATTCTGAGTTGTTTGAAAGTTGTTTCATGCTTCTGCTCCTCAAGACAAAAAAGCTGTTTTCTCAGAGCATACAATGCTCTGACATTACAGCAGTATACATTTGAATTTTACTCAAATCTACTGAATGCAAACCTGATGGAAACACATTGGGTTTACTTCCCACATGATTCTGAGTAGCTTGATAGTAGTTTCATGCTTCTGCTCATCAAGACAAAAAAGTTCTTTTCTCAGTCCACACAATGCTTTGGCAAAAGAATGAGTATACATTTCGATTATACTCAAAAATACTGACTGCATACTGAATGGAAACAGCTCAGATGAAGTTCCCACATGATTCTCACTTGTTTGGAAGTAGTTTCATGCTTCTGCTCATTAAGAGAAAAAAGTTGTCATCTCAGTGCACACAATGCTCTGACTTCAAAGTAATGAACATTTCAATTTTACTCAAAACTACTGACTGGAAAGGTAATGGAAACACCTTTGGTTTACTTCTCACATGATTCTGAGTTGTTTGAAAGTTGTTTCATGCTTCTGCTCCTCAAGACAAAAAAAGCTGTTTTCTCAGAGCATACAATGCTCTGACATTACAGCAGTATACAGTTGAATTTTACTCAAATCTACTGAATGCAAACCTGATGGAAACACATTGGGTTTACTTCCCACATGATTCTGAGTAGCTTGATAGTAGTTTCATGCTTCTGCTCATCAAGACAAAAAAGTTCTTTTCTCAGTCCACACAATAATTTGACAAAAGAATGAGTATACATTTCTATTATACTCAAAAATACTGACTGCATACTGAATGGAAACAGCTGAGATGAAGTTCCCACATGATTCTGACTTGTTTGGAAGTAGTTCCATGCTTCTGTTCATTAAGAGGAAAAAGTTGTCATCTCAGTGCACACTCTGCTCTAACTTGAAAGTAATGTGCATTTCAATTTTACTCATAACTACTGACTGGAAAGGTAATGGAAACACCTTTGATTTACTTCTCACATGATTCTGAGTTGTTTGAAAGTTGTTTCATGCTTCTGCTCCTCAAGACAAAAAAGCTGTTTTCTCAGAGCATACAATGCTCTGACATTACAGCAGTATACATGTGAATTTTACTCAAATCTACTGAATGCAAACCTGATGGAAACACATTGGGTTTACTTCACACATGATTGTGAGTAGTTTGAAAGTAGTTTCATGCCTCTGCTCATCAAGACAAAAAAGTTCTTTTCTCAGTCCACACAATGCTTTGACAAAAGAATGAGTATACATTTCTATTATACTCAAAAATACTGACTGCATACTTAATGGAAACAGCTTAGATGAAGTTCCCACATGATTCTGACTTGTTTGGAAGTAGTTTCATGCTTCTGCTCATTGAGAGAAAAAAGTTGTCATCTCAGTGCACACAATGCTCTATCTTCAAGGTAATGTACATTTCAATTTTACTCAAAAGTACTGACTGCAAAGCTCATGGAAACACCTTTGGTTTACTTCTCACATGATTCTGAGTTGTTTGAAAGTTGTTTCATGCTTCTGCTCCTCAAGACAAAAAAGCTGTTTCCTCAGAGCATACAATGCTCTGACATTACAGCAGTATACATTTGAATTTTACTCAAATCTACTGAATGCAAACCTGATGGAAACACATTGGGTTTACTTCACACATGATTGTGAGTAGTTTGAAAGTAGTTTCATGCCTCTGCTCATCAAGACAAAAAAGTTCTTTTCTCAGTCCACACAATGCTTTGACAAAAGAATGAGTATACATTTCTATTATACTCAAAAATACTGACTGCATACTCAATGGAAACAGCTTAGATGAAGTTCCCACATGATTCTGACTTGTTTGGAAGTAGTTTCATGCTTCTGCTCATGGAGAGAAAAAAGTTGTCATGTCAGTGCGCACAATGCTCTGACTTCAAAGTAATGAACATTTCAATTTTACTCAAATCTACTGACTGGAAAGGTAATGGAAACACCTTTGGTTTACTTCACACATGATTCTGAGTTGTTTGAAAGTTGTTTCATGCTTCTGCTCCTCAAGACAAAAAAGCTGTTTTCTCAGAGCATACAATGCTCTGACATTACAGCAGTATACATTTGAATTTTACTCAAATCTACTGAATGCAAACCTGATGGAAACACATTGGGTTTACTTCCCACATGATTCTGAGTAGCTTGATAGTAGTTTCATGCTTCTGCTCATCAAGACAAAAAAGTTATTTTCTCAGTCCACACAATGCTTTGGCAAAAGAATGAGCATACATTTCTATTATACTCAAAAATACTGACTGCATACTGAATGGAAACAGCTTAGATGAAGTTCCCACATGATTCTGACTTGTTTGGAAGTAGTTTCATGCTTCTGCTCATTAAGAGAAAAAAGTTGTCATCTCACTGCACACAATGGTCTGACTTCAAAGTAATGTGCATTTCAATTTTACTCATAACTACTGACTGGAAAGGTAATGGAAACACCTTTGGTTTACTACTCACATGATTCTGAGTTGTTTGAAAGTTGTTTCATGCTTCTGCTCCTCAAGACAAAAAAGCTGTTTTCTCAGAGCATACAATGCTCTGACATTACAGCAGTATACATTTGAATTTTACTCAAATCTACTGAATGCAAACCTGATGGAAACACATTGGGTTTACTTCCCACATGATTCTGAGTAGCTTGATAGTAGTTTCATGCTTCTGCTCATCAAGACAAAAAAGTTCTTTTCTCAGTCCACACAATGCTTTGGCAAAAGAATGAGTATACATTTCGATTATACTCAAAAATACTGACTGCATACTGAATGGAAACAGCTTAGATGAAGTTCCCACATGATTCCTGACTTGTTTGGAAGTAGTTTCATGCTTCTGCTCATTAAGAGAAAAAAGTTGTCATCTCAGTGCACACAATGGTCTGACTTCAAAGTAATCTGCATTTCAATTTTACTCATAACTACTGACTGGAAAGGTAATGGAAACACCTTTGGTTTACTTCTCACATGATTCTGAGTTGTTTGAAAGTTGTTTCATGCTTCTGCTCCTCAAGACAAAAAAGCTGTTTTCTCAGAGCATACAATGCTCTGACATTACAGCAGTATACATTTGAAATTTACTCAAATCTACTGAATGCAAACCTGATGGAAACACATTGGGTTTACTTCCCACATGATTCTGAGTAGTTTGAAAGTAGTTTCATGCCTCTGCTCATCAAGACAAAAAAGTTCTTTTTCTCAGTCCACACAATGCTTTGACAAAAGAATGAGTATACATTTCTATTATTCTCAAAAATACTGACTGCACACTGAATGGAAACAGCTTAGATGAAGTTCCCACATGATTCTGTCTTGTTTGGAAGTAGTTTCATGCTTCTGCTCATTAAGAGAAAAAAGTTGTCATCTCAGTGCAGACACTGCTCTAACTTGAAAGTAATGTACATTACAATTTTACTCAAAAGTACTGACTGCAAAGCTGATCGAAACACCTTTGGTTTACTTCACACATGATTCTGAGTTGTTTGAAAGTTGTTTCATGCTTCTGCTCCTCAAGACAAAAAAGCTGTTTTCTCAGAGCATACAATGCTCTGACATTACAGCAGTATACATTTGAATTTTACTCATATCTACTGAATGCAAACCTGATGGAAACACATTGGGTTTACTTCCCTCATGATTCTGAGTAGCTTGAAAGTAGTTTCATGCCTCTGCTCATCAAGACAAAAAAGTTCTTTTCTCAGTGCACACAGCGCCTAGACCAAAGAATGATTATACATTTCTATTATACTCAAAAATACTGACTGCATACTGAATGGAAACAGCTTTGATGAAGTTTCCTCATGATTCTGACTTGTTTGGAAGTAGTTTCATGCTTCTGCTCATTAAGAGAAAAAAGTTGTCATCTCAGTGCACACAATGCTCTATCTTCAAGGTAATGTACATTTCAATTTTACTCAAAAGTACTGACTGCAAAGCTCATGGAAACACCTTTGGTTTACTTCTCACATGATTCTGAGTTGTTTGAAAGTTGTTTCATGCTTCTGCTCCTCAAGACAAAAAAGCTGTTTTCTCAGAGCATACACTGCTCTGACATTACACCAGTATACATTTGAATTTTACTCAAATCTACTGAATGCGAACCTGATGGAAACACATTGGGTTTATTTCCCACATGATTCTGAGTAGCTTGAAAGTAGTTTCATGCTTCTGCTCATCAAGACAAAAAAGTTCTTTTCTCAGTCCACACAATACTTTGACAAAAGAATGAGTATACATTTCTATTATACTCAAAAATACTGACTGCATACTGAATGGAAACAGCTGAGATGAAGTTCCCACATGATTCTGACTTGTTTGGAAGTAGTTTCATGCTTCTGTTCATTAAGAGGAAAAAGTTGTCATCTCAGTGCACACTCTGCTCTAACTTGAAAGTAATGTGCATTTCAATTTTACTCATAACTACTGACTGGAAAGGTAATGGAAACACCTTTGGTTTACTTCTCACATGATTCTGAGTTGTTTGAAAGTTGTTTCATGCTTCTGCTCCTCAAGACAAAAAAGCTGTTTTCTCAGAGCATACAATGCTCTGACATTACAGCAGTATACATTTGAATTTTACTCAAATCTACTGAATGCAAACCTGATGGAAACACATTGGGTTTACTTCACACATGATTGTGAGTAGTTTGAAAGTAGTTTCATGCCTCTGCTCATCAAGACAAAAAAGTTCTTTTCTCAGTCCACACAATGCTTTGACAAAAGAATGAGTATACATTTCTATTATACTCAAAAATACTGACTGCATACTCAATGGAAACAGCTTAGATGAAGTTCCCACATGATTCTGACTTGTTTGGAAGTAGTTTCATGCTTCTGCTCATTGAGAGAAAAAAGTTGTCATCTCAGTGCACACAATGCTCTATCTTCAAGGTAATGTACATTTCAATTTTACTCAAAAGTACTGACTGCAAAGCTCATGGAAACACCTTTGGTTTACTTCTCACATGATTCTGAGTTGTTTGAAAGTTGTTTCATGCTTCTGCTCCTCAAGACAAAAAAGCTGTTTTATCAGAGCATACAATGCTCTGACATTACAGCAGTATACATTTGAATTTTACTCAAATCTACTGAATGCAAACCTGATGGAAACACATTGGGTTTACTTCACACATGATTGTGAGTAGTTTGAAAGTAGTTTCATGCCTCTGCTCATCAAGACAAAAAAGTTCTTTTCTCAGTCCACACAATGCTTTGACAAAAGAATGAGTATACATTTCTATTATACTCAAAAATACTGACTGCATACTCAATGGAAACAGCTTAGATGAAGTTCCCACATGATTCTGACTTGTTTGGAAGTAGTTTCATGCTTCTGCTCATTGAGAGAAAAAAGTTGTCATGTCAGTGCACACAATTCTCTGACTTCAAAGTAATGAACATTTCAATTTTACTCAAATCTACTGACTGGAAAGGTAATGAAAACACCTTTGGTTTACTTCTCACATGATTCTGAGTTGTTTGAAAGTTGTTTCATGCTTCTGCTCCTCAAGACAAAAAAGCTGTTTTCTCAGAGCATACAATGCTCTGACATTACAGCAGTATACATTTGAATTTTACTCAAATCTACTGAATGCAAACCTGATGGAAACACATTGGGTTTACTTCCCACATGATTCTGAGTAGCTTGATAGTAGTTTCATGCTTCTGCTCATCAAGACAAAAAAGTTATTTTCTCAGTCCACACAATGCTTTGGCAAAAGAATGAGTATATATTTCTATTATACTCAAAAATACTGACTGCACACTGAATGGAAACAGCTTAGATGAAGTTCCCACATGATTCTGTCTTGTTTGGAAGTAGTTTCATGCTTCTGCTCATTAAGAGAAAAAAGTTGTCATCTCAGTGCAGACACTGCTCTAACTTGAAAGTAATGTACATTACAATTTTACTCAAAAGTACTGACTGCAAAGCTGATCGAAACACCTTTGGTTTACTTCACACATGATTCTGAGTTGTTTGAAAGTTGTTTCATGCTTCTGCTCCTCAAGACAAAAAAGCTGTTTTCTCAGAGCATACAATGCTCTGACATTACAGCAGTATACATTTGAATTTTACTCATATCTACTGAATGCAAACCTGATGGAAACACATTGGGTTTACTTCCCTCATGATTCTGAGTAGCTTGAAAGTAGTTTCATGCCTCTGCTCATCAAGACAAAAAAGTTCTTTTCTCAGTGCACACAGCGCCTAGACCAAAGAATGATTATACATTTCTATTATACTCAAAAATACTGACTGCATACTGAATGGAAACAGCTTTGATGAAGTTTCCTCATGATTCTGACTTGTTTGGAAGTAGTTTCATGCTTCTGCTCATTAAGAGAAAAAAGTTGTCATCTCAGTGCACACAATGCTCTATCTTCAAGGTAATGTACATTTCAATTTTACTCAAAAGTACTGACTGCAAAGCTCATGGAAACACCTTTGGTTTACATCTCACATGATTCTGAGTTGTTTGAAAGTTGTTTCATGCTTCTGCTCCTCAAGACAAAAAAGCTGTTTTCTCAGAGCATACAATGCTCTGACATTACAGCAGTATACAGTTGAATTTTACTCAAATCTACTGAATGCAAACCTGATGGAAACACATTGGGTTTACTTCCCACATGATTCTGAGTAGCTTGATAGTAGTTTCATGCTTCTGCTCATCAAGACAAAAAAGTTATTTTCTCAGTCCACACAATGCTTTGGCAAAAGAATGAGTATATATTTCTATTATACTCAAAAATACTGACTGCATACTGAATGGAAACAGCTTAGATGAAGTTCCCACATGATTCTGACTTGTTTGGAAGTAGTTTCATGCTTCTGCTCATTAAGAGAAAAAAGTTGTCATCTCAGTGCACACAATGGTCTGACTTCAAAGTAATGTGCATTTCAATTTTACTCATAACTACTGACTGGAAAGGTAATGGAAACACCTTTGGTTTACTTCTCACATGATTCTGAGTTGTTTGAAAGTTGTTTCATGCTTCTGCTCCTCAAGACAAAAAAGCTGTTTTCTCAGAGCATACAATGCTCTGACATTACAGCAGTATACATTTGAATTTTACTCAAATCTACTGAATGCAAACCTGATGGAAACACATTGGGTTTACTTCACACATGATTGTGAGTAGTTTGAAAGTAGTTTCATGCCTCTGCTCATCAAGACAAAAAAGTTCTTTTCTCAGTCCACACAATGCTTTGACAAAAGAATGAGTATACATTTCTATTATACTCAAAAATACTGACTGCATACTTAATGGAAACAGCTTAGATGAAGTTCCCACATGATTCTGACTTGTTTGGAAGTAGTTTCATGCTTCTGCTCATTGAGAGAAAAAAGTTGTCATCTCAGTGCACACAATGCTCTATCTTCAAGGTAATGTACATTTCAATTTTACTCAAAAGTACTGACTGCAAAGCTCATGGAAACACCTTTGGTTTACTTCTCACATGATTCTGAGTTGTTTGAAAGTTGTTTCATGCTTCTGCTCCTCAAGACAAAAAAGCTGTTTCCTCAGAGCATACAATGCTCTGACATTACAGCAGTATACATTTGAATTTTACTCAAATCTACTGAATGCAAACCTGATGGAAACACATTGGGTTTACTTCACACATGATTGTGAGTAGTTTGAAAGTAGTTTCATGCCTCTGCTCATCAAGACAAAAAAGTTCTTTTCTCAGTCCACACAATGCTTTGACAAAAGAATGAGTATACATTTCTATTATACTCAAAAATACTGACTGCATACTCAATGGAAACAGCTTAGATGAAGTTCCCACATGATTCTGACTTGTTTGGAAGTAGTTTCATGCTTCTGCTCATTGAGAGAAAAAAGTTGTCATGTCAGTGCGCACAATGCTCTGACTTCAAAGTAATGAACATTTCAATTTTACTCAAATCTACTGACTGGAAAGGTAATGGAAACACCTTTGGTTTACTTCACACATGATTCTGAGTTGTTTGAAAGTTGTTTCATGCTTCTGCTCCTCAAGACAAAAAAGCTGTTTTCTCAGAGCATACAATGCTCTGACATTACAGCAGTATACATTTGAATTTTACTCAAATCTACTGAATGCAAACCTGATGGAAACACATTGGGTTTACTTCCCACATGATTCTGAGTAGCTTGATAGTAGTTTCATGCTTCTGCTCATCAAGACAAAAAAGTTCTTTTCTCAGTCCACACAATGCTTTCGCAAAAGAATGAGTATACATTTCGATTATACTCAAAAATACTGACTGCATACTGAATGGAAACAGCTTAGATGAAGTTCCCACATGATTCTGACTTGTTTGGAAGTAGTTTCATGCTTCTGCTCATTAAGAGAAAAAAGTTGTCATCTCAGTGCACACAATGGTCTGACTTCAAAGTAATCTGCATTTCAATTTTACTCATAACTACTGACTGGAAAGGTAATGGAAACACCTTTGGTTTACTTCTCACATGATTCTGAGTTGTTTGAAAGTTGTTTCATGCTTCTGCTCCTCAAGACAAAAAAGCTGTTTTCTCAGAGCATACAATGCTCTGACGTTACAGCAGTATACATTTGAAATTTACTCATTCCTACTGAATGCAAACCTGATGGAAACACATTGGGATTACTTCCCACATGATTCTGAGTAGTTTGAAAGTAGTTTCATGCCTCTGCTCATCAAGACAAAAAAGTTCTTTTCTCAGTCCACACAATGCTTTGACTAAACAATGAGTATACATTTCTATTATTCTCAAAAATACTGACTGCACACTGAATGGAAACAGCTTAGATGAAGTTCCCACATGATTCTGTCTTGTTTGGAAGTAGTTTCATGCTTCTGCTCATTAAGAGAAAAAAGTTGTCATCTCAGTGCAGACACTGCTCTAACTTGAAAGTAATGTACATTACAATTTTACTCAAAAGTACTGACTGCAAAGCTGATCGAAACACCTTTGGTTTACTTCACACATGATTCTGAGTTGTTTGAAAGTTGTTTCATGCTTCTGCTCCTCAAGACAAAAAAGCTGTTTTCTCAGAGCATACAATGCTCTGACATTACAGCAGTATACATTTGAATTTTACTCATATCTACTGAATGCAAACCTGATGGAAACACATTGGGTTTACTTCCCTCATGATTCTGAGTAGCTTGAAAGTAGTTTCATGCCTCTGCTCATCAAGACAAAAAAGTTCTTTTCTCAGTGCACACAGCGCCTAGACCAAAGAATGATTATACATTTCTATTATACTCAAAAATACTGACTGCATACTGAATGGAAACAGCTTTGATGAAGTTTCCTCATGATTCTGACTTGTTTGGAAGTAGTTTCATGCTTCTGCTCATTAAGAGAAAAAAGTTGTCATCTCAGTGCACACAATGCTCTATCTTCAAGGTAATGTACATTTCAATTTTACTCAAAAGTACTGACTGCAAAGCTCATGGAAACACCTTTGGTTTACATCTCACATGATTCTGAGTTGTTTGAAAGTTGTTTCATGCTTCTGCTCCTCAAGACAAAAAAGCTGTTTTCTCAGAGCATACAATGCTCTGACATTACAGCAGTATACAGTTGAATTTTACTCAAATCTACTGAATGCAAACCTGATGGAAACACATTGGGTTTACTTCCCACATGATTCTGAGTAGCTTGATAGTAGTTTCATGCTTCTGCTCATCAAGACAAAAAAGTTATTTTCTCAGTCCACACAATGCTTTGGCAAAAGAATGAGTATATATTTCTATTATACTCAAAAATACTGACTGCATACTGAATGGAAACAGCTTAGATGAAGTTCCCACATGATTCTGACTTGTTTGGAAGTAGTTTCATGCTTCTGCTCATTAAGAGAAAAAAGTTGTCATCTCAGTGCACACAATGGTCTGACTTCAAAGTAATGTGCATTTCAATTTTACTCATAACTACTGACTGGAAAGGTAATGGAAACACCTTTGGTTTACTTCTCACATGATTCTGAGTTGTTTGAAAGTTGTTTCATGCTTCTGCTCCTCAAGACAAAAAAGCTGTTTTCTCAGAGCATACAATGCTCTGACATTACAGCAGTATACATTTGAATTTTACTCAAATCTACTGAATGCAAACCTGATGGAAACACATTGGGTTTACTTCACACATGATTGTGAGTAGTTTGAAAGTAGTTTCATGCCTCTGCTCATCAAGACAAAAAAGTTCTTTTCTCAGTCCACACAATGCTTTGACAAAAGAATGAGTATACATTTCTATTATACTCAAAAATACTGACTGCATACTTAATGGAAACAGCTTAGATGAAGTTCCCACATGATTCTGACTTGTTTGGAAGTAGTTTCATGCTTCTGCTCATTGAGAGAAAAAAGTTGTCATCTCAGTGCACACAATGCTCTATCTTCAAGGTAATGTACATTTCAATTTTACTCAAAAGTACTGACTGCAAAGCTCATGGAAACACCTTTGGTTTACTTCTCACATGATTCTGAGTTGTTTGAAAGTTGTTTCATGCTTCTGCTCCTCAAGACAAAAAAGCTGTTTCCTCAGAGCATACAATGCTCTGACATTACAGCAGTATACATTTGAATTTTACTCAAATCTACTGAATGCAAACCTGATGGAAACACATTGGGTTTACTTCACACATGATTGTGAGTAGTTTGAAAGTAGTTTCATGCCTCTGCTCATCAAGACAAAAAAGTTCTTTTCTCAGTCCACACAATGCTTTGACAAAAGAATGAGTATACATTTCTATTATACTCAAAAATACTGACTGCATACTCAATGGAAACAGCTTAGATGAAGTTCCCACATGATTCTGACTTGTTTGGAAGTAGTTTCATGCTTCTGCTCATTGAGAGAAAAAAGTTGTCATGTCAGTGCGCACAATGCTCTGACTTCAAAGTAATGAACATTTCAATTTTACTCAAATCTACTGACTGGAAAGGTAATGGAAACACCTTTGGTTTACTTCACACATGATTCTGAGTTGTTTGAAAGTTGTTTCATGCTTCTGCTCCTCAAGACAAAAAAGCTGTTTTCTCAGAGCATACAATGCTCTGACATTACAGCAGTATACATTTGAATTTTACTCAAATCTACTGAATGCAAACCTGATGGAAACACATTGGGTTTACTTCCCACATGATTCTGAGTAGCTTGATAGTAGTTTCATGCTTCTGCTCATCAAGACAAAAAAGTTCTTTTCTCAGTCCACACAATGCTTTCGCAAAAGAATGAGTATACATTTCGATTATACTCAAAAATACTGACTGCATACTGAATGGAAACAGCTTAGATGAAGTTCCCACATGATTCTGACTTGTTTGGAAGTAGTTTCATGCTTCTGCTCATTAAGAGAAAAAAGTTGTCATCTCAGTGCACACAATGGTCTGACTTCAAAGTAATCTGCATTTCAATTTTACTCATAACTACTGACTGGAAAGGTAATGGAAACACCTTTGGTTTACTTCTCACATGATTCTGAGTTGTTTGAAAGTTGTTTCATGCTTCTGCTCCTCAAGACAAAAAAGCTGTTTTCTCAGAGCATACAATGCTCTGACGTTACAGCAGTATACATTTGAAATTTACTCATTCCTACTGAATGCAAACCTGATGGAAACACATTGGGATTACTTCCCACATGATTCTGAGTAGTTTGAAAGTAGTTTCATGCCTCTGCTCATCAAGACAAAAAAGTTCTTTTCTCAGTCCACACAATGCTTTGACTAAACAATGAGTATACATTTCTATTATTCTCAAAAATACTGACTGCACACTGAATGGAAACAGCTTAGATGAAGTTCCCACATGATTCTGTCTTGTTTGGAAGTAGTTTCATGCTTCTGCTCATTAAGAGAAAAAAGTTGTCATCTCAGTGCAGACACTGCTCTAACTTGAAAGTAATGTACATTACAATTTTACTCAAAAGTACTGACTGCAAAGCTGATCGAAACACCTTTGGTTTACTTCACACATGATTCTGAGTTGTTTGAAAGTTGTTTCATGCTTCTGCTCCTCAAGACAAAAAAGCTGTTTTCTCAGAGCATACAATGCTCTGACATTACAGCAGTATACATTTGAATTTTACTCATATCTACTGAATGCAAACCTGATGGAAACACATTGGGTTTACTTCCCTCATGATTCTGAGTAGCTTGAAAGTAGTTTCATGCCTCTGCTCATCAAGACAAAAAAGTTCTTTTCTCAGTGCACACAGCGCCTAGACCAAAGAATGATTATACATTTCTATTATACTCAAAAATACTGACTGCATACTGAATGGAAACAGCTTTGATGAAGTTTCCTCATGATTCTGACTTGTTTGGAAGTAGTTTCATGCTTCTGCTCATTAAGAGAAAAAAGTTGTCATCTCAGTGCACACAATGCTTTGGCAAAAGAATGAGTATACATTTCGATTATACTCAAAAATACTGACTGCATACTGAATGGAAACAGCTTAGATGAAGTTCCCACATGATTCTGACTTGTTTGGAAGTAGTTTCATGCTTCTGCTCATTAAGAGAAAAAAGTTGTCATCTCAGTGCAGACACTGCTCTAACTTGAAAGTAATGTACATTACAATTTTACTCAAAAGTACTGACTGCAAAGCTGATCGAAACACCTTTGGTTTACTTCACACATGATTCTGAGTTGTTTGAAAGTTGTTTCATGCTTCTGCTCCTCAAGACAAAAAAGCTGTTTTCTCAGAGCATACAATGCTCTGACATTACAGCAGTATACATTTGAATTTTACTCATATCTACTGAATGCAAACCTGATGGAAACACATTGGGTTTACTTCCCTCATGATTCTGAGTAGCTTGAAAGTAGTTTCATGCCTCTGCTCATCAAGACAAAAAAGTTCTTTTCTCAGTGCACACAGCGCCTAGACCAAAGAATGATTATACATTTCTATTATACTCAAAAATACTGACTGCATACTGAATGGAAACAGCTTTGATGAAGTTTCCTCATGATTCTGACTTGTTTGGAAGTAGTTTCATGCTTCTGCTCATTAAGAGAAAAAAGTTGTCATCTCAGTGCACACAATGCTCTATCTTCAAGGTAATGTACATTTCAATTTTACTCAAAAGTACTGACTGCAAAGCTCATGGAAACACCTTTGGTTTACATCTCACATGATTCTGAGTTGTTTGAAAGTTGTTTCATGCTTCTGCTCCTCAAGACAAAAAAGCTGTTTTCTCAGAGCATACAATGCTCTGACATTACAGCAGTATACAGTTGAATTTTACTCAAATCTACTGAATGCAAACCTGATGGAAACACATTGGGTTTACTTCCCACATGATTCTGAGTAGCTTGATAGTAGTTTCATGCTTCTGCTCATCAAGACAAAAAAGTTATTTTCTCAGTCCACACAATGCTTTGGCAAAAGAATGAGTATATATTTCTATTATACTCAAAAATACTGAC
Source organism: Mobula birostris (assembly GCF_030028105.1). NCBI lineage: Eukaryota > Metazoa > Chordata > Chondrichthyes > Myliobatiformes > Myliobatidae > Mobula > Mobula birostris. The sequence goes on from NW_027278361.1 coordinate 192,032, forward strand.
TGCATACTGAATGGAAACAGCTTAGATGAAGTTCCCACATGATTCTGACTTGTTTGGAAGTAGTTTCATGCTTCTGCTCATTAAGAGAAAAAAGTTGTCATCTCAGTGCACACAATGGTCTGACTTCAAAGTAATGTGCATTTCAATTTTACTCATAACTACTGACTGGAAAGGTAATGGAAACACCTTTGGTTTACTTCTCACATGATTCTGAGTTGTTTGAAAGTTGTTTCATGCTTCTGCTCCTCAAGACAAAAAAGCTGTTTTCTCAGAGCATACAATGCTCTGACATTACAGCAGTATACATTTGAATTTTACTCAAATCTACTGAATGCAAACCTGATGGAAACACATTGGGTTTACTTCACACATGATTGTGAGTAGTTTGAAAGTAGTTTCATGCCTCTGCTCATCAAGACAAAAAAGTTCTTTTCTCAGTCCACACAATGCTTTGACAAAAGAATGAGTATACATTTCTATTATACTCAAAAATACTGACTGCATACTTAATGGAAACAGCTTAGATGAAGTTCCCACATGATTCTGACTTGTTTGGAAGTAGTTTCATGCTTCTGCTCATTGAGAGAAAAAAGTTGTCATCTCAGTGCACACAATGCTCTATCTTCAAGGTAATGTACATTTCAATTTTACTCAAAAGTACTGACTGCAAAGCTCATGGAAACACCTTTGGTTTACTTCTCACATGATTCTGAGTTGTTTGAAAGTTGTTTCATGCTTCTGCTCCTCAAGACAAAAAAGCTGTTTCCTCAGAGCATACAATGCTCTGACATTACAGCAGTATACATTTGAATTTTACTCAAATCTACTGAATGCAAACCTGATGGAAACACATTGGGTTTACTTCACACATGATTGTGAGTAGTTTGAAAGTAGTTTCATGCCTCTGCTCATCAAGACAAAAAAGTTCTTTTCTCAGTCCACACAATGCTTTGACAAAAGAATGAGTATACATTTCTATTATACTCAAAAATACTGACTGCATACTCAATGGAAACAGCTTAGATGAAGTTCCCACATGATTCTGACTTGTTTGGAAGTAGTTTCATGCTTCTGCTCATTGAGAGAAAAAAGTTGTCATGTCAGTGCGCACAATGCTCTGACTTCAAAGTAATGAACATTTCAATTTTACTCAAATCTACTGACTGGAAAGGTAATGGAAACACCTTTGGTTTACTTCACACATGATTCTGAGTTGTTTGAAAGTTGTTTCATGCTTCTGCTCCTCAAGACAAAAAAGCTGTTTTCTCAGAGCATACAATGCTCTGACATTACAGCAGTATACATTTGAATTTTACTCAAATCTACTGAATGCAAACCTGATGGAAACACATTGGGTTTACTTCCCACATGATTCTGAGTAGCTTGATAGTAGTTTCATGCTTCTGCTCATCAAGACAAAAAAGTTCTTTTCTCAGTCCACACAATGCTTTCGCAAAAGAATGAGTATACATTTCGATTATACTCAAAAATACTGACTGCATACTGAATGGAAACAGCTTAGATGAAGTTCCCACATGATTCTGACTTGTTTGGAAGTAGTTTCATGCTTCTGCTCATTAAGAGAAAAAAGTTGTCATCTCAGTGCACACAATGGTCTGACTTCAAAGTAATCTGCATTTCAATTTTACTCATAACTACTGACTGGAAAGGTAATGGAAACACCTTTGGTTTACTTCTCACATGATTCTGAGTTGTTTGAAAGTTGTTTCATGCTTCTGCTCCTCAAGACAAAAAAGCTGTTTTCTCAGAGCATACAATGCTCTGACGTTACAGCAGTATACATTTGAAATTTACTCATTCCTACTGAATGCAAACCTGATGGAAACACATTGGGATTACTTCCCACATGATTCTGAGTAGTTTGAAAGTAGTTTCATGCCTCTGCTCATCAAGACAAAAAAGTTCTTTTCTCAGTCCACACAATGCTTTGACTAAACAATGAGTATACATTTCTATTATTCTCAAAAATACTGACTGCACACTGAATGGAAACAGCTTAGATGAAGTTCCCACATGATTCTGTCTTGTTTGGAAGTAGTTTCATGCTTCTGCTCATTAAGAGAAAAAAGTTGTCATCTCAGTGCAGACACTGCTCTAACTTGAAAGTAATCTACATTACAATTTTACTCAAAAGTACTGACTGCAAAGCTGATCGAAACACCTTTGGTTTACTTCACACATGATTCTGAGTTGTTTGAAAGTTGTTTCATGCTTCTGCTCCTCAAGACAAAAAAGCTGTTTTCTCAGAGCATACAATGCTCTGACATTACAGCAGTATACATTTGAATTTTACTCATATCTACTGAATGCAAACCTGATGGAAACACATTGGGTTTACTTCCCTCATGATTCTGAGTAGCTTGAAAGTAGTTTCATGCCTCTGCTCATCAAGACAAAAAAGTTCTTTTCTCAGTGCACACAGCGCCTAGACCAAAGAATGATTATACATTTCTATTATACTCAAAAATACTGACTGCATACTGAATGGAAACAGCTTTGATGAAGTTTCCTCATGATTCTGACTTGTTTGGAAGTAGTTTCATGCTTCTGCTCATTAAGAGAAAAAAGTTGTCATCTCAGTGCACACAATGCTTTGGCAAAAGAATGAGTATACATTTCGATTATACTCAAAAATACTGACTGCATACTGAATGGAAACAGCTTAGATGAAGTTCCCACATGATTCTGACTTGTTTGGAAGTAGTTTCATGCTTCTGCTCATTAAGAGAAAAAAGTTGTCATCTCAGTGCACACAATGCTCTATCTTCAAGGTAATGTACATTTCAATTTTACTCAAAAGTACTGACTGCAAAGCTCATGGAAACACCTTTGGTTTACATCTCACATGATTCTGAGTTGTTTGAAAGTTGTTTCATGCTTCTGCTCCTCAAGACAAAAAAGCTGTTTTCTCAGAGCATACACTGCTCTGACATTACACCAGTATACATTTGAATTTTACTCAAATCTACTGAATGCGAACCTGATGGAAACACATTGGGTTTATTTCCCACATGATTCTGAGTAGCTTGAAAGTAGTTTCATGCTTCTGCTCATCAAGACAAAAAAGTTCTTTTCTCAGTCCACACAATACTTTGACAAAAGAATGAGTATACATTTCTATTATACTCAAAAATACTGACTGCATACTGAATGGAAACAGCTGAGATGAAGTTCCCACATGATTCTGACTTGTTTGGAAGTAGTTTCATGCTTCTGTTCATTAAGAGGAAAAATTTGTCATCTCAGTGCACACTCTGCTCTAACTTGAAAGTAATGTGCATTTCAATTTTACTCATAACTACTGACTGGAAAGGTAATGGAAACACCTTTGGTTTACTTCTCACATGATTCTGAGTTGTTTGAAAGTTGTTTCATGCTTCTGCTCCTCAAGACAAAAAAGCTGTTTTCTCAGAGCATACAATGCTCTGACATTACAGCAGTATACATTTGAATTTTACTCAAATCTACTGAATGCAAACCTGATGGAAACACATTGGGTTTACTTCACACATGATTGTGAGTAGTTTGAAAGTAGTTTCATGCCTCTGCTCATCAAGACAAAAAAGTTCTTTTCTCAGTCCACACAATGCTTTGACAAAAGAATGAGTATACATTTCTATTATACTCAAAAATACTGACTGCATACTCAATGGAAACAGCTTAGATGAAGTTCCCACATGATTCTGACTTGTTTGGAAGTAGTTTCATGCTTCTGCTCATTGAGAGAAAAAAGTTGTCATCTCAGTGCACACAATGCTCTATCTTCAAGGTAATGTACATTTCAATTTTACTCAAAAGTACTGACTGCAAAGCTCATGGAAACACCTTTGGTTTACTTCTCACATGATTCTGAGTTGTTTGAAAGTTGTTTCATGCTTCTGCTCCTCAAGACAAAAAAGCTGTTTTCTCAGAGCATACAATGCTCTGACATTACAGCAGTATACATTTGAATTTTACTCAAATCTACTGAATGCAAACCTGATGGAAACACATTGGGTTTACTTCCCACATGATTCTGAGTAGCTTGATAGTAGTTTCATGCTTCTGCTCATCAAGACAAAAAAGTTATTTTCTCAGTCCACACAATGCTTTGGCAAAAGAATGAGTATACATTTCTATTATACTCAAAAATACTGACTGCATACTGAATGGAAACAGCTTAGATGAAGTTCCCACATGATTCTGACTTGTTTGGAAGTAGTTTCATGCTTCTGCTCATTAAGAGAAAAAAGTTGTCATCTCAGTGCACACAATGGTCTGACTTCAAAGTAATGTGCATTTCAATTTTACTCATAACTACTGACTGGAAAGGTAATGGAAACACCTTTGGTTTACTTCTCACATGATTCTGAGTTGTTTGAAAGTTGTTTCATGCTTCTGCTCCTCAAGACAAAAAAGCTGTTTTCTCAGAGCATACAATGCTCTGACATTACAGCAGTATACAGTTGAATTTTACTCAAATCTACTGAATGCAAACCTGATGGAAACACATTGGGTTTACTTCCCACATGATTCTGAGTAGCTTGATAGTAGTTTCATGCTTCTGCTCATCAAGACAAAAAAGTTATTTTCTCAGTCCACACAATGCTTTGGCAAAAGAATGAGTATATATTTCTATTATACTCAAAAATACTGACTGCATACTGAATGGAAACAGCTTAGATGAAGTTCCCACATGATTCTGACTTGTTTGGAAGTAGTTTCATGCTTCTGCTCATTAAGAGAAAAAAGTTGTCATCTCAGTGCACACAATGGTCTGACTTCAAAGTAATGTGCATTTCAATTTTACTCATAACTACTGACTGGAAAGGTAATGGAAACACCTTTGGTTTACTTCTCACATGATTCTGAGTTGTTTGAAAGTTGTTTCATGCTTCTGCTCCTCAAGACAAAAAAGCTGTTTTCTCAGAGCATACAATGCTCTGACATTACAGCAGTATACATTTGAATTTTACTCAAATCTACTGAATGCAAACCTGATGGAAACACATTGGGTTTACTTCACACATGATTGTGAGTAGTTTGAAAGTAGTTTCATGCCTCTGCTCATCAAGACAAAAAAGTTCTTTTCTCAGTCCACACAATGCTTTGACAAAAGAATGAGTATACATTTCTATTATACTCAAAAATACTGACTGCATACTTAATGGAAACAGCTTAGATGAAGTTCCCACATGATTCTGACTTGTTTGGAAGTAGTTTCATGCTTCTGCTCATTGAGAGAAAAAAGTTGTCATCTCAGTGCACACAATGCTCTATCTTCAAGGTAATGTACATTTCAATTTTACTCAAAAGTACTGACTGCAAAGCTCATGGAAACACCTTTGGTTTACTTCTCACATGATTCTGAGTTGTTTGAAAGTTGTTTCATGCTTCTGCTCCTCAAGACAAAAAAGCTGTTTCCTCAGAGCATACAATGCTCTGACATTACAGCAGTATACATTTGAATTTTACTCAAATCTACTGAATGCAAACCTGATGGAAACACATTGGGTTTACTTCACACATGATTGTGAGTAGTTTGAAAGTAGTTTCATGCCTCTGCTCATCAAGACAAAAAAGTTCTTTTCTCAGTCCACACAATGCTTTGACAAAAGAATGAGTATACATTTCTATTATACTCAAAAATACTGACTGCATACTCAATGGAAACAGCTTAGATGAAGTTCCCACATGATTCTGACTTGTTTGGAAGTAGTTTCATGCTTCTGCTCATTGAGAGAAAAAAGTTGTCATGTCAGTGCGCACAATGCTCTGACTTCAAAGTAATGAACATTTCAATTTTACTCAAATCTACTGACTGGAAAGGTAATGGAAACACCTTTGGTTTACTTCACACATGATTCTGAGTTGTTTGAAAGTTGTTTCATGCTTCTGCTCCTCAAGACAAAAAAGCTGTTTTCTCAGAGCATACAATGCTCTGACATTACAGCAGTATACATTTGAATTTTACTCAAATCTACTGAATGCAAACCTGATGGAAACACATTGGGTTTACTTCCCACATGATTCTGAGTAGCTTGATAGTAGTTTCATGCTTCTGCTCATCAAGACAAAAAAGTTATTTTCTCAGTCCACACAATGCTTTGGCAAAAGAATGAGCATACATTTCTATTATACTCAAAAATACTGACTGCATACTGAATGGAAACAGCTTAGATGAAGTTCCCACATGATTCTGACTTGTTTGGAAGTAGTTTCATGCTTCTGCTCATTAAGAGAAAAAAGTTGTCATCTCACTGCACACAATGGTCTGACTTCAAAGTAATGTGCATTTCAATTTTACTCATAACTACTGACTGGAAAGGTAATGGAAACACCTTTGGTTTACTACTCACATGATTCTGAGTTGTTTGAAAGTTGTTTCATGCTTCTGCTCCTCAAGACAAAAAAGCTGTTTTCTCAGAGCATACAATGCTCTGACATTACAGCAGTATACATTTGAATTTTACTCAAATCTACTGAATGCAAACCTGATGGAAACACATTGGGTTTACTTCCCACATGATTCTGAGTAGCTTGATAGTAGTTTCATGCTTCTGCTCATCAAGACAAAAAAGTTATTTTCTCAGTCCACACAATGCTTTGGCAAAAGAATGAGTATACATTTCGATTATACTCAAAAATACTGACTGCATACTGAATGGAAACAGCTTAGATGAAGTTCCCACATGATTCTGACTTGTTTGGAAGTAGTTTCATGCTTCTGCTCATTAAGAGAAAAAAGTTGTCATCTCAGTGCACACAATGGTCTGACTTCAAAGTAATCTGCATTTCAATTTTACTCATAACTACTGACTGGAAAGGTAATGGAAACACCTTTGGTTTACTTCTCACATGATTCTGAGTTGTTTGAAAGTTGTTTCATGCTTCTGCTCCTCAAGACAAAAAAGCTGTTTTCTCAGAGCATACAATGCTCTGACATTACAGCAGTATACATTTGAATTTTACTCAAATCTACTGAATGCAAACCTGATGGAAACACATTGGGTTTACTTCACACATGATTGTGAGTAGTTTGAAAGTAATTTCATGCCTCTGCTCATCAAGACAAAAAAGTTCTTTTCTCAGTCCACACAATGCTTTGACAAAAGAATGAGTATACATTTCTATTATACTCAAAAATACTGACTGCATACTCAATGGAAACAGCTTAGATGAAGTTCCCACATGATTCTGACTTGTTTGGAAGTAGTTTCATGCTTCTGCTCATTGAGAGAAAAAAGTTGTCATCTCAGTGCACACAATGCTCTATCTTCAAGGTAATGTACATTTCAATTTTACTCAAAAGTACTGACTGCAAAGCTCATGGAAACACCTTTGGTTTACTTCTCACATGATTCTGAGTTGTTTGAAAGTTGTTTCATGCTTCTGCTCCTCAAGACAAAAAAGCTGTTTTCTCAGAGCATACAATGCTCTGACATTACAGCAGTATACATTTGAATTTTACTCAAATCTACTGAATGCAAACCTGATGGAAACACATTGGGTTTACTTCACACATGATTGTGAGTAGTTTGAAAGTAGTTTCATGCCTCTGCTCATCAAGACAAAAAAGTTCTTTTCTCAGTCCACACAATGCTTTGACAAAAGAATGAGTATACATTTCTATTATACTCAAAAATACTGACTGCATACTCAATGGAAACAGCTTAGATGAAGTTCCCACATGATTCTGACTTGTTTGGAAGTAGTTTCATGCTTCTGCTCATTGAGAGAAAAAAGTTGTCATGTCAGTGCAAACAATGCTCTGACTTCAAAGTAATGAACATTTCAATTTTACTCAAATCTACTGACTGGAAAGGTAATGGAAACACCTTTGGTTTACTTCTCACATGATTCTGAGTTGTTTGAAAGTTGTTTCATGCTTCTGCTCCTCAAGACAAAAAAGCTGTTTTCTCAGAGCATACAATGCTCTGACATTACAGCAGTATACAGTTGAATTTTACTCAAATCTACTGAATGCAAACCTGATGGAAACACATTGGGTTTACTTCCCACATGATTCTGAGTAGCTTGATAGTAGTTTCATGCTTCTGCTCATCAAGACAAAAAAGTTATTTTCTCAGTCCACACAATGCTTTGGCAAAAGAATGAGTATACATTTCTATTATACTCAAAAATACTGACTGCATACTGAATGGAAACAGCTTAGATGAAGTTCCCACATGATTCTGACTTGTTTGGAAGTAGTTTCATGCTTCTGCTCATTAAGAGAAAAAAGTTGTCATCTCAGTGCACACAATGGTCTGACTTCAAAGTAATGTGCATTTCAATTTTACTCATAACTACTGACTGGAAAGGTAATGGAAACACCTTTGGTTTACTTCTCACATGATTCTGAGTTGTTTGAAAGTTGTTTCATGCTTCTGCTCCTCAAGACAAAAAAGCTGTTTTCTCAGAGCATACAATGCTCTGACATTACAGCAGTATACAGTTGAATTTTACTCAAATCTACTGAATGCAAACCTGATGGAAACACATTGGGTTTACTTCCCACATGATTCTGAGTAGCTTGATAGTAGTTTCATGCTTCTGCTCATCAAGACAAAAAAGTTATTTTCTCAGTCCACACAATGCTTTGGCAAAAGAATGAGTATATATTTCTATTATACTCAAAAATACTGACTGCATACTGAATGGAAACAGCTTAGATGAAGTTCCCACATGATTCTGACTTGTTTGGAAGTAGTTTCATGCTTCTGCTCATTAAGAGAAAAAAGTTGTCATCTCAGTGCACACAATGGTCTGACTTCAAAGTAATGTGCATTTCAATTTTACTCATAACTACTGACTGGAAAGGTAATGGAAACACCTTTGGTTTACTTCTCACATGATTCTGAGTTGTTTGAAAGTTGTTTCATGCTTCTGCTCCTCAAGACAAAAAAGCTGTTTTCTCAGAGCATACAATGCTCTAACATTACAGCAGTATACATTTGAATTTTACTCAAATCTACTGAATGCAAACCTGATGGAAACACATTGGGTTTACTTCACACATGATTGTGAGTAGTTTGAAAGTAGTTTCATGCCTCTGCTCATCAAGACAAAAAAGTTCTTTTCTCAGTCCACACAATGCTTTGACAAAAGAATGAGTATACATTTCTATTATACTCAAAAATACTGACTGCATACTTAATGGAAACAGCTTAGATGAAGTTCCCACATGATTCTGACTTGTTTGGAAGTAGTTTCATGCTTCTGCTCATTGAGAGAAAAAAGTTGTCATCTCAGTGCACACAATGCTCTATCTTCAAGGTAATGTACATTTCAATTTTACTCAAAAGTACTGACTGCAAAGCTCATGGAAACACCTTTGGTTTACTTCTCACATGATTCTGAGTTGTTTGAAAGTTGTTTCATGCTTCTGCTCCTCAAGACAAAAAAGCTGTTTCCTCAGAGCATACAATGCTCTGACATTACAGCAGTATACATTTGAATTTTACTCAAATCTACTGAATGCAAACCTGATGGAAACACATTGGGTTTACTTCACACATGATTGTGAGTAGTTTGAAAGTAGTTTCATGCCTCTGCTCATCAAGACAAAAAAGTTCTTTTCTCAGTCCACACAATGCTTTGACAAAAGAATGAGTATACATTTCTATTATACTCAAAAATACTGACTGCATACTCAATGGAAACAGCTTAGATGAAGTTCCCACATGATTCTGACTTGTTTGGAAGTAGTTTCATGCTTCTGCTCATTGAGAGAAAAAAGTTGTCATGTCAGTGCGCACAATGCTCTGACTTCAAAGTAATGAACATTTCAATTTTACTCAAATCTACTGACTGGAAAGGTAATGGAAACACCTTTGGTTTACTTCACACATGATTCTGAGTTGTTTGAAAGTTGTTTCATGCTTCTGCTCCTCAAGACAAAAAAGCTGTTTTCTCAGAGCATACAATGCTCTGACATTACAGCAGTATACATTTGAATTTTACTCAAATCTACTGAATGCAAACCTGATGGAAACACATTGGGTTTACTTCCCACATGATTCTGAGTAGCTTGATAGTAGTTTCATGCTTCTGCTCATCAAGACAAAAAAGTTATTTTCTCAGTCCACACAATGCTTTGGCAAAAGAATGAGCATACATTTCTATTATACTCAAAAATACTGACTGCATACTGAATGGAAACAGCTTAGATGAAGTTCCCACATGATTCTGACTTGTTTGGAAGTAGTTTCATGCTTCTGCTCATTAAGAGAAAAAAGTTGTCATCTCACTGCACACAATGGTCTGACTTCAAAGTAATGTGCATTTCAATTTTACTCATAACTACTGACTGGAAAGGTAATGGAAACACCTTTGGTTTACTACTCACATGATTCTGAGTTGTTTGAAAGTTGTTTCATGCTTCTGCTCCTCAAGACAAAAAAGCTGTTTTCTCAGAGCATACAGTGCTCTGACATTACAGCAGTATACATTTGAATTTTACTCAAATCTACTGAATGCAAACCTGATGGAAACACATTGGGTTTACTTCCCACATGATTCTGAGTAGCTTGATAGTAGTTTCATGCTTCTGCTCATCAAGACAAAAAAGTTCTTTTCTCAGTCCACACAATGCTTTGGCAAAAGAATGAGTATACATTTCGATTATACTCAAAAATACTGACTGCATACTGAATGGAAACAGCTTAGATGAAGTTCCCACATGATTCTGACTTGTTTGGAAGTAGTTTCATGCTTCTGCTCATTAAGAGAAAAAAGTTGTCATCTCAGTGCACACAATGGTCTGACTTCAAAGTAATCTGCATTTCAATTTTACTCATAACTACTGACTGGAAAGGTAATGGAAACACCTTTGGTTTACTTCTCACATGATTCTGAGTTGTTTGAAAGTTGTTTCATGCTTCTGCTCCTCAAGACAAAAAAGCTGTTTCCTCAGAGCATACAATGCTCTGACATTACAGCAGTATACATTTGAAATTTACTCAAATCTACTGAATGCAAACCTGATGGAAACACATTGGGTTTACTTCCCACATGATTCTGAGTAGTTTGAAAGTAGTTTCATGCCTCTGCTCATCAAGACAAAAAAGTTCTTTTCTCAGTCCACACAATGCTTTGACAAAAGAATGAGTATACATTTCTATTATTCTCAAAAATACTGACTGCACACTGAATGGAAACAGCTTAGATGAAGTTCCCACATGATTCTGTCTTGTTTGGAAGTAGTTTCATGCTTCTGCTCATTAAGAGAAAAAAGTTGTCATCTCAGTGCAGACACTGCTCTAACTTGAAAGTAATGTACATTACAATTTTACTCAAAAGTACTGACTGCAAAGCTGATCGAAACACCTTTGGTTTACTTCACACATGATTCTGAGTTGTTTGAAAGTTGTTTCATGCTTCTGCTCCTCAAGACAAAAAAGCTGTTTTCTCAGAGCATACAATGCTCTGACATTACAGCAGTATACATTTGAATTTTACTCATATCTACTGAATGCAAACCTGATGGAAACACATTGGGTTTACTTCCCTCATGATTCTGAGTAGCTTGAAAGTAGTTTCATGCCTCTGCTCATCAAGACAAAAAAGTTCTTTTCTCAGTGCACACAGCGCCTAGACCAAAGAATGATTATACATTTCTATGATACTCAAAAATACTGACTGCATACTGAATGGAAACAGCTTTGATGAAGTTTCCTCATGATTCTGACTTGTTTGGAAGTAGTTTCATGCTTCTGCTCATTAAGAGAAAAAAGTTGTCATCTCAGTGCACACAATGCTCTATCTTCAAGGTAATGTACATTTCAATTTTACTCAAAAGTACTGACTGCAAAGCTCATGGAAACACCTTTGGTTTACTTCTCACATGATTCTGAGTTGTTTGAAAGTTGTTTCATGCTTCTGCTCCTCAAGACAAAAAAGCTGTTTTCTCAGAGCATACAATGCTCTGACATTACACCAGTATACATTTGAATTTTACTCAAATCTACTGAATGCGAACCTGATGGAAACACATTGGGTTTATTTCCCACATGATTCTGAGTAGCTTGAAAGTAGTTTCATGCTTCTGCTCATCAAGACAAAAAAGTTCTTTTCTCAGTCCACACAATACTTTGACAAAAGAATGAGTATACATTTCTATTATACTCAAAAATACTGACTGCATACTGAATGGAAACAGCTCAGATGAAGTTCCCACATGATTCTGACTTGTTTGGAAGTAGTTTCATGCTTCTGCTCATTAAGAGAAAAAAGTTGTCATCTCAGTGCACACAATGCTCTGACTTCAAAGTAATGAACATTTCAATTTTACTCAAAACTACTGACTGGAAAGGTAATGGAAACACCTTTGGTTTACTTCTCACATGATTCTGAGTTGTTTGAAAGTTGTTTCATGCTTCTGCTCCTCAAGACAAAAAAGCTGTTTTCTCAGAGCATACAATGCTCTGACATTACAGCAGTATACAGTTGAATTTTACTCAAATCTACTGAATGCAAACCTGATGGAAACACATTGGGTTTACTTCCCACATGATTCTGAGTAGCTTGATAGTAGTTTCATGCTTCTGCTCATCAAGACAAAAAAGTTATTTTCTCAGTCCACACAATGCTTTGGCAAAAGAATGAGTATACATTTCTATTATACTCAAAAATACTGACTGCATACTGAATGGAAACAGCTTAGATGAAGTTCCCACATGATTCTGACTTGTTTGGAAGTAGTTTCATGCTTCTGCTCATTAAGAGAAAAAAGTTGTCATCTCACTGCACACAATGGTCTGACTTCAAAGTAATGTGCATTTCAATTTTACTCATAACTACTGACTGGAAAGGTAATGGAAACACCTTTGGTTTACTTCTCACATGATTCTGAGTTGTTTGAAAGTTGTTTCATGCTTCTGCTCCTCAAGACAAAAAAGCTGTTTTCTCAGAGCATACAATGCTCTGACATTACAGCAGTATACATTTGAAATTTACTCAAATCTACTGAATGCAAACCTGATGGAAACACATTGGGTTTACTTCCCACATGATTCTGAGTAGTTTGAAAGTAGTTTCATGCCTCTGCTCATCAAGACAAAAAAGTTCTTTTCTCAGTCCACACAATGCTTTGACTAAAGAATGAGTATACATTTCTATTATTCTCAAAAATACTGACTGCACACTGAATGGAAACAGCTTAGATGAAGTTCCCACATGATTCTGTCTTGTTTGGAAGTAGTTTCATGCTTCTGCTCATTAAGAGAAAAAAGTTGTCATCTCAGTGCAGACACTGCTCTAACTTGAAAGTAATGTACATTACAATTTTACTCAAAAGTACTGACTGCAAAGCTGATCGAAACACCTTTGGTTTACTTCACACATGCTTCTGAGTTGTTTGAAAGTTGTTTCATGCTTCTGCTCCTCAAGACAAAAAAGCTGTTTTCTCAGAGCATACAATGCTCTGACATTACAGCAGTATACATTTGAATTTTACTCATATCTACTGAATGCAAACCTGATGGAAACACATTGGGTTTACTTCCCTCATGATTCTGAGTAGCTTGAAAGTAGTTTCATGCCTCTGCTCATCAAGACAAAAAAGTTCTTTTCTCAGTGCACACAGCGCCTAGACCAAAGAATGATTATACATTTCTATTATACTCAAAAATACTGACTGCATACTGAATGGAAACAGCTTTGATGAAGTTTCCTCATGATTCTGACTTGTTTGGAAGTAGTTTCATGCTTCTGCTCATTAAGAGAAAAAAGTTGTCATCTCAGTGCACACAATGCTCTATCTTCAAGGTAATGTACATTTCAATTTTACTCAAAAGTACTGACTGCAAAGCTCATGGAAACACCTTTGGTTTACTTCTCACATGATTCTGAGTTGTTTGAAAGTTGTTTCATGCTTCTGCTCCTCAAGACAAAAAAGCTGTTTTCTCAGAGCATACAATGCTCTGACATTACACCAGTATACATTTGAATTTTACTCAAATCTACTGAATGCGAACCTGATGGAAACACATTGGGTTTATTTCCCACATGATTCTGAGTAGCTTGAAAGTAGTTTCATGCTTCTGCTCATCAAGACAAAAAAAGTTCTTTTCTCAGTCCACACAATACTTTGACAAAAGAATGAGTATACATTTCTATTATACTCAAAAATACTGACTGCATACTGAATGGAAACAGCTGAGATGAAGTTCCCACATGATTCTGACTTGTTTGGAAGTAGTTTCATGCTTCTGTTCATTAAGAGGAAAAAGTTGTCATCTCAGTGCACACTCTGCTCTAACTTGAAAGTAATGTGCATTTCAATTTTACTCATAACTACTGACTGCAAAGCTCATGGAAACACCTTTGGTTTACTTCTCACATGATTCTGAGTTGTTTGAAAGTTGTTTCATGCTTCTGCTCCTCAAGACAAAAAAGCTGTTTTCTCAGAGCATACAATGCTCTGACATTACAGCAGTATACAGTTGAATTTTACTCAAATCTACTGAATGCAAACCTGATGGAAACACATTGGGTTTACTTCCCACATGATTCTGAGTAGCTTGATAGTAGTTTCATGCTTCTGCTCATCAAGACAAAAAAGTTCTTTTCTCAGTCCACACAATACTTTGACAAAAGAATGAGTATACATTTCTATTATACTCAAAAATACTGACTGCATACTGAATGGAAACAGCTGAGATGAAGTTCACACATGATTCTGACTTGTTTGGAAGTAGTTTCATGCTTCTGCTCATTGAGAGAAAAAAGTTGTCATGTCAGTGCACACAATGCTCTGACTTCAAAGTAATGAACATTTCAATTTTACTCAAATCTACTGACTGGAAAGGTAATGGAAACACCTTTGGTTTACTTCACACATGATTCTGAGTTGTTTGAAAGTTGTTTCATGCTTCTGCTCCTCAAGACAAAAAAACTGTTTTCTCAGAGCATACAATGCTCTGACATTACAGCAGTATACATATGAATTTTACTCAAATCTACTGAATGCAAACCTGATGGAAACACATTGGGTTTACTTCCCACATGATTCTGAGTAGCTTGATAGTAGTTTCATGCTTCTGCTCATCAAGACAAAAAAGTTATTTTCTCAGTCCACACAATGCTTTGGCAAAAGAATGAGTATACATTTCTATTATACTCAAAAATACTGACTGCATACTGAATGGAAACAGCTTAGATGAAGTTCCCACATGATTCTGACTTGTTTGGAAGTAGTTTCATGCTTCTGCTCATTAAGAGAAAAAAGTTGTCATCTCACTGCACACAATGGTCTGACTTCAAAGTAATGTGCATTTCAATTTTACTCATAACTACTGACTGGAAAGGTAATGGAAACACCTTTGGTTTACTTCTCACATGATTCTGAGTTGTTTGAAAGTTGTTTCATGCTTCTGCTCCTCAAGACAAAAAAGCTGTTTTCTCAGAGCATACAATGCTCTGACATTACAGCAGTATACATTTGAATTTTACTCAAATCTACTGAATGCAAACCTGATGGAAACACATTGGGTTTACTTCCCACATGATTCTGAGTAGCTTGATAGTAGTTTCATGCTTCTGCTCATCAAGACAAAAAAGTTCTTTTCTCAGTCCACACAATGCTTTGGCAAAAGAATGAGTATACATTTCGATTATACTCAAAAATACTGACTGCATACTGAATGGAAACAGCTCAGATGAAGTTCCCACATGATTCTCACTTGTTTGGAAGTAGTTTCATGCTTCTGCTCATTAAGAGAAAAAAGTTGTCATCTCAGTGCACACAATGCTCTGACTTCAAAGTAATGAACATTTCAATTTTACTCAAAACTACTGACTGGAAAGGTAATGGAAACACCTTTGGTTTACTTCTCACATGATTCTGAGTTGTTTGAAAGTTGTTTCATGCTTCTGCTCCTCAAGACAAAAAAGCTGTTTTCTCAGAGCATACAATGCTCTGACATTACAGCAGTATACAGTTGAATTTTACTCAAATCTACTGAATGCAAACCTGATGGAAACACATTGGGTTTACTTCCCACATGATTCTGAGTAGCTTGATAGTAGTTTCATGCTTCTGCTCATCAAGACAAAAAAGTTCTTTTCTCAGTCCACACAATACTTTGACAAAAGAATGAGTATACATTTCTATTGTACTCAAAAATACTGACTGCATACTGAATGGAAACAGCTGAGATGAAGTTCCCACATGATTCTGACTTGTTTGGAAGTAGTTCCATGCTTCTGTTCATTAAGAGGAAAAAGTTGTCATCTCAGTGCACACTCTGCTCTAACTTGAAAGTAATGTGCATTTCAATTTTACTCATAACTACTGACTGGAAAGGTAATGGAAACACCTTTGATTTACTTCTCACATGATTCTGAGTTGTTTGAAAGTTGTTTCATGCTTCTGCTCCTCAAGACAAAAAAGCTGTTTTCTCAGAGCATACAATGCTCTGACATTACAGCAGTATACATTTGAATTTTACTCAAATCTACTGAATGCAAACCTGATGGAAACACATTGGGTTTACTTCACACATGATTGTGAGTAGTTTGAAAGTAGTTTCATGCCTCTGCTCATCAAGACAAAAAAGTTCTTTTCTCAGTCCACACAATGCTTTGACAAAAGAATGAGTATACATTTCTATTATACTCAAAAATACTGACTGCATACTTAATGGAAACAGCTTAGATGAAGTTCCCACATGATTCTGACTTGTTTGGAAGTAGTTTCATGCTTCTGCTCATTGAGAGAAAAAAGTTGTCATCTCAGTGCACACAATGCTCTATCTTCAAGGTAATGTACATTTCAATTTTACTCAAAAGTACTGACTGCAAAGCTCATGGAAACACCTTTGGTTTACTTCTCACATGATTCTGAGTTGTTTGAAAGTTGTTTCATGCTTCTGCTCCTCAAGACAAAAAAGCTGTTTCCTCAGAGCATACAATGCTCTGACATTACAGCAGTATACATTTGAATTTTACTCAAATCTACTGAATGCAAACCTGATGGAAACACATTGGGTTTACTTCACACATGATTGTGAGTAGTTTGAAAGTAGTTTCATGCCTCTGCTCATCAAGACAAAAAAGTTCTTTTCTCAGTCCACACAATGCTTTGACAAAAGAATGAGTATACATTTCTATTATACTCAAAAATACTGACTGCATACTCAATGGAAACAGCTTAGATGAAGTTCCCACATGATTCTGACTTGTTTGGAAGTAGTTTCATGCTTCTGCTCATTGAGAGAAAAAAGTTGTCATGTCAGTGCGCACAATGCTCTGACTTCAAAGTAATGAACATTTCAATTTTACTCAAATCTACTGACTGGAAAGGTAATGGAAACACCTTTGGTTTACTTCACACATGGTTCTGAGTTGTTTGAAAGTTGTTTCATGCTTCTGCTCCTCAAGACAAAAAAGCTGTTTTCTCAGAGCATACAATGCTCTGACATTACAGCAGTATACATTTGAATTTTACTCAAATCTACTGAATGCAAACCTGATGGAAACACATTGGGTTTACTTCCCACATGATTCTGAGTAGCTTGATAGTAGTTTCATGCTTCTGCTCATCAAGACAAAAAAGTTATTTTCTCAGTCCACACAATGCTTTGGCAAAAGAATGAGCATACATTTCTATTATACTCAAAAATACTGACTGCATACTGAATGGAAACAGCTTAGATGAAGTTCCCACATGATTCTGACTTGTTTGGAAGTAGTTTCATGCTTCTGCTCATTAAGAGAAAAAAGTTGTCATCTCACTGCACACAATGGTCTGACTTCAAAGTAATGTGCATTTCAATTTTACTCATAACTACTGACTGGAAAGGTAATGGAAACACCTTTGGTTTACTACTCACATGATTCTGAGTTGTTTGAAAGTTGTTTCATGCTTCTGCTCCTCAAGACAAAAAAGCTGTTTTCTCAGAGCATACAATGCTCTGACATTACAGCAGTATACATTTGAATTTTACTCAAATCTACTGAATGCAAACCTGATGGAAACACATTGGGTTTACTTCACACATGATTGTGAGTAGTTTGAAAGTAGTTTCATGCCTCTGCTCATCAAGACAAAAAAGTTCTTTTCTCAGTCCACACAATGCTTTGACAAAAGAATGAGTATACATTTCTATTATACTCAAAAATACTGACTGCATACTCAATGGAAACAGCTTAGATGAAGTTCCCACATGATTCTGACTTGTTTGGAAGTAGTTTCATGCTTCTGCTCATTGAGAGAAAAAAGTTGTCATGTCAGTGCGCACAATGCTCTGACTTCAAAGTAATGAACATTTCAATTTTACTCAAATCTACTGACTGGAAAGGTAATGGAAACACCTTTGGTTTACTTCACACATGGTTCTGAGTTGTTTGAAAGTTGTTTCATGCTTCTGCTCCTCAAGACAAAAAAGCTGTTTTCTCAGAGCATACAATGCTCTGACATTACAGCAGTATACATTTGAATTTTACTCAAATCTACTGAATGCAAACCTGATTAAACACATTGGGTTTACTTCCCACATGATTCTGAGTAGCTTGATAGTAGTTTCATGCTTCTGCTCATCAAGACAAAAAAGTTATTTTCTCAGTCCACACAATGCTTTGGCAAAAGAATGAGCATACATTTCTATTATACTCAAAAATACTGACTGCATACTGAATGGAAACAGCTTAGATGAAGTTCCCACATGATTCTGACTTGTTTGGAAGTAGTTTCATGCTTCTGCTCATTAAGAGAAAAAAGTTGTCATCTCACTGCACACAATGGTCTGACTTCAAAGTAATGTGCATTTCAATTTTACTCATAACTACTGACTGGAAAGGTAATGGAAACACCTTTGGTTTACTACTCACATGATTCTGAGTTGTTTGAAAGTTGTTTCATGCTTCTGCTCCTCAAGACAAAAAAGCTGTTTTCTCAGAGCATACAATGCTCTGACATTACAGCAGTATACATTTGAATTTTACTCAAATCTACTGAATGCAAACCTGATGGAAACACATTGGGTTTACTTCCCACATGATTCTGAGTAGCTTGATAGTAGTTTCATGCTTCTGCTCATCAAGACAAAAAAGTTCTTTTCTCAGTCCACACAATGCTTTGGCAAAAGAATGAGTATACATTTCGATTATACTCAAAAATACTGACTGCATACTGAATGGAAACAGCTTAGATGAAGTTCCCACATGATTCTGACTTGTTTGGAAGTAGTTTCATGCTTCTGCTCATTAAGAGAAAAAAGTTGTCATCTCAGTGCAATCACTGCTCTAACTTGAAAGTAATGTACATTACAATTTTACTCAAAAGTACTGACTGCAAAGCTGATCGAAACACCTTTGGTTTACTTCACACATGATTCTGAGTTGTTTGAAAGTTGTTTCATGCTTCTGCTCCTCAAGACAAAAAAGCTGTTTTCTCAGAGCATACAATGCTCTGACATTACAGCAGTATACATTTGAATTTTACTCATATCTACTGAATGCAAACCTGATGGAAACACATTGGGTTTACTTCCCTCATGATTCTGAGTAGCTTGAAAGTAGTTTCATGCCTCTGCTCATCAAGACAAAAAAGTTCTTTTCTCAGTGCACACAGCGCCTAGACCAAAGAATGATTATACATTTCTATGATACTCAAAAATACTGACTGCATACTGAATGGAAACAGCTTTGATGAAGTTTCCTCATGATTCTGACTTGTTTGGAAGTAGTTTCATGCTTCTGCTCATTAAGAGAAAAAAGTTGTCATCTCAGTGCACACAATGCTCTATCTTCAAGGTAATGTACATTTCAATTTTACTCAAAAGTACTGACTGCAAAGCTCATGGAAACACCTTTGGTTTACTTCTCACATGATTCTGAGTTGTTTGAAAGTTGTTTCATGCTTCTGCTCCTCAAGACAAAAAAGCTGTTTTCTCAGAGCATACAATGCTCTGACATTACAGCAGTATACATTTGAATTTTACTCAAATCTACTGAATGCGAACCTGATGGAAACACATTGGGTTTATTTCCCACATGATTCTGAGTAGCTTGAAAGTAGTTTCATGCTTCTGCTCATCAAGACAAAAAAGTTCTTTTCTCAGTCCACACAATACTTTGACAAAAGAATGAGTATACATTTCTATTATACTCAAAAATACTGACTGCATACTGAATGGAAACAGCTGAGATGAAGTTCCCACATGATTCTGACTTGTTTGGAAGTAGTTTCATGCTTCTGTTCATTAAGAGGAAAAAGTTGTCATCTCAGTGCACACTCTGCTCTAACTTGAAAGTAATGTGCATTTCAATTTTACTCATAACTACTGACTGGAAAGGTAATGGAAACACCTTTGGTTTACTTCTGACATGATTCTGAGTTGTTTGAAAGTTGTTTCATGCTTCTGCTCCTCAAGACAAAAAAGCTGTTTTCTCAGAGCATACAATGCTCTGACATTACAGCAGTATACATTTGAATTTTACTCAAATCTACTGAATGCAAACCTGATGGAAACACATTGGGTTTACTTCACACATGATTGTGAGTAGTTTGAAAGTAGTTTCATGCCTCTGCTCATCAAGACAAAAAAGTTCTTTTCTCAGTCCACACAATGCTTTGACAAAAGAATGAGTATACATTTCTATTATACTCAAAAATACTGACTCCATACTCAATGGAAACAGCTTAGATGAAGTTCCCACATGATTCTGACTTGTTTGGAAGTAGTTTCATGCTTCTGCTCATTGAGAGAAAAAAGTTGTCATCTCAGTGCACACAATGCTCTATCTTCAAGGTAATGTACATTTCAATTTTACTCAAAAGTACTGACTGCAAAGCTCATGGAAACACCTTTGGTTTACTTCTCACATGATTCTGAGTTGTTTGAAAGTTGTTTCATGCTTCTGCTCCTCAAGACAAAAAAGCTGTTTTCTCAGAGCATACAATGCTCTGACATTACAGCAGTATACATTTGAATTTTACTCAAATCTACTGAATGCAAACCTGATGGAAACACATTGGGTTTACTTCACACATGATTGTGAGTAGTTTGAAAGTAGTTTCATGCCTCTGCTCATCAAGACAAAAAAGTTCTTTTCTCAGTCCACACAATGCTTTGACAAAAGAATGAGTATACATTTCTATTATACTCAAAAATACTGACTGCATACTCAATGGAAACAGCTTAGATGAAGTTCCCACATGATTCTGACTTGTTTGGAAGTAGTTTCATGCTTCTGCTCATTGAGAGAAAAAAGTTGTCATGTCAGTGCACACAATTCTCTGACTTCAAAGTAATGAACATTTCAATTTTACTCAAATCTACTGACTGGAAAGGTAATGAAAACACCTTTGGTTTACTTCTCACATGATTCTGAGTTGTTTGAAAGTTGTTTCATGCTTCTGCTCCTCAAGACAAAAAAGCTGTTTTCTCAGAGCATACAATGCTCTGACATTACAGCAGTATACATTTGAATTTTACTCAAATCTACTGACTGCAAACCTGATGGAAACACATTGGGTTTACTTCCCACATGATTCTGAGTAGCTTGATAGTAGTTTCATGCTTCTGCTCATCAAGACAAAAAAGTTATTTTCTCAGTCCACACAATGCTTTGGCAAAAGAATGAGTATATATTTCTATTATACTCAAAAATACTGACTGCACACTGAATGGAAACAGCTTAGATGAAGTTCCCACATGATTCTGTCTTGTTTGGAAGTAGTTTCATGCTTCTGCTCATTAAGAGAAAAAAGTTGTCATCTCAGTGCAGACACTGCTCTAACTTGAAAGTAATGTACATTACAATTTTACTCAAAAGTACTGACTGCAAAGCTGATCGAAACACCTTTGGTTTACTTCACACATGATTCTGAGTTGTTTGAAAGTTGTTTCATGCTTCTGCTCCTCAAGACAAAAAAGCTGTTTTCTCAGAGCATACAATGCTCTGACATTACAGCAGTATACATTTGAATTTTACTCATATCTACTGAATGCAAACCTGATGGAAACACATTGGGTTTACTTCCCTCATGATTCTGAGTAGCTTGAAAGTAGTTTCATGCCTCTGCTCATCAAGACAAAAAAGTTCTTTTCTCAGTGCACACAGCGCCTAGACCAAAGAATGATTATACATTTCTATTATACTCAAAAATACTGACTGCATACTGAATGGAAACAGCTTTGATGAAGTTTCCTCATGATTCTGACTTGTTTGGAAGTAGTTTCATGCTTCTGCTCATTAAGAGAAAAAAGTTGTCATCTCAGTGCACACAATGCTCTATCTTCAAGGTAATGTACATTTCAATTTTACTCAAAAGTACTGACTGCAAAGCTCATGGAAACACCTTTGGTTTACATCTCACATGATTCTGAGTTGTTTGAAAGTTGTTTCATGCTTCTGCTCCTCAAGACAAAAAAGCTGTTTTCTCAGAGCATACAATGCTCTGACATTACAGCAGTATACAGTTGAATTTCACTCAAATCTACTGAATGCAAACCTGATGGAAACACATTGGGTTTACTTCCCACATGATTCTGAGTAGCTTGATAGTAGTTTCATGCTTCTGCTCATCAAGACAAAAAAGTTATTTTCTCAGTCCACACAATGCTTTGGCAAAAGAATGAGTATATATTTCTATTATACTCAAAAATACTGACTGCATACTGAATGGAAACAGCTTAGATGAAGTTCCCACATGATTCTGACTTGTTTGGAAGTAGTTTCATGCTTCTGCTCATTAAGAGAAAAAAGTTGTCATCTCAGTGCACACAATGGTCTGACTTCAAAGTAATGTGCATTTCAATTTTACTCATAACTACTGACTGGAAAGGTAATGGAAACACCTTTGGTTTACTTCTCACATGATTCTGAGTTGTTTGAAAGTTGTTTCATGCTTCTGCTCCTCAAGACAAAAAAGCTGTTTTCTCAGAGCATACAATGCTCTGACATTACAGCAGTATACATTTGAATTTTACTCAAATCTACTGAATGCAAACCTGATGGAAACACATTGGGTTTACTTCACACATGATTGTGAGTAGTTTGAAAGTAGTTTCATGCCTCTGCTCATCAAGACAAAAAAGTTCTTTTCTCAGTGCACACAGCGCCTAGACCAAAGAATGATTATACATTTCTATTATACTCAAAAATACTGACTGCATACTGAATGGAAACAGCTTTGATGAAGTTTCCTCATGATTCTGACTTGTTTGGAAGTAGTTTCATGCTTCTGCTCATTAAGAGAAAAAAGTTGTCATCTCAGTGCACACAATGCTCTATCTTCAAGGTAATGTACATTTCAATTTTACTCAAAAGTACTGACTGCAAAGCTCATGGAAACACCTTTGGTTTACATCTCACATGATTCTGAGTTGTTTGAAAGTTGTTTCATGCTTCTGCTCCTCAAGACAAAAAAGCTGTTTTCTCAGAGCATACACTGCTCTGACATTACACCAGTATACATTTGAATTTTACTCAAATCTACTGAATGCGAACCTGATGGAAACACATTGGGTTTATTTCCCACATGATTCTGAGTAGCTTGAAAGTAGTTTCATGCTTCTGCTCATCAAGACAAAAAAGTTCTTTTCTCAGTCCACACAATACTTTGACAAAAGAATGAGTATACATTTCTATTATACTCAAAAATACTGACTGCATACTGAATGGAAACAGCTGAGATGAAGTTCCCACATGATTCTGACTTGTTTGGAAGTAGTTTCATGCTTCTGTTCATTAAGAGGAAAAAGTTGTCATCTCAGTGCACACTCTGCTCTAACTTGAAAGTAATGTGCATTTCAATTTTACTCATAACTACTGACTGGAAAGGTAATGGAAACACCTTTGGTTTACTTCTCACATGATTCTGAGTTGTTTGAAAGTTGTTTCATGCTTCTGCTCCTCAAGACAAAAAAGCTGTTTTCTCAGAGCATACAATGCTCTGACATTACAGCAGTATACATTTGAATTTTACTCAAATCTACTGAATGCAAACCTGATGGAAACACATTGGGTTTACTTCACACATGATTGTGAGTAGTTTGAAAGTAGTTTCATGCCTCTGCTCATCAAGACAAAAAAGTTCTTTTCTCAGTCCACACAATGCTTTGACAAAAGAATGAGTATACATTTCTATTATACTCAAAAATACTGACTGCATACTCAATGGAAACAGCTTAGATGAAGTTCCCACATGATTCTGACTTGTTTGGAAGTAGTTTCATGCTTCTGCTCATTGAGAGAAAAAAGTTGTCATCTCAGTGCACACAATGCTCTATCTTCAAGGTAATGTACATTTCAATTTTACTCAAAAGTACTGACTGCAAAGCTCATGGAAACACCTTTGGTTTACTTCTCACATGATTCTGAGTTGTTTGAAAGTTGTTTCATGCTTCTGCTCCTCAAGACAAAAAAGCTGTTTTCTCAGAGCATACAATGCTCTGACATTACAGCAGTATACATTTGAAATTTACTCAAATCTACTGAATGCAAACCTGATGGAAACACATTGGGTTTACTTCACACATGATTGTGAGTAGTTTGAAAGTAGTTTCATGCCTCTGCTCATCAAGACAAAAAAGTTCTTTTCTCAGTCCACACAATGCTTTGACAAAAGAATGAGTATACATTTCGATTATACTCAAAAATACTGACTGCATACTGAATGGAAACAGCTTAGATGAAGTTCCCACATGATTCTGACTTGTTTGGAAGTAGTTTCATGCTTCTGCTCATTAAGAGAAAAAAGTTGTCATCTCAGTGCACACAATGGTCTGACTTCAAAGTAATCTGCATTTCAATTTTACTCATAACTACTGACTGGAAAGGTAATGGAAACACCTTTGGTTTACTTCTCACATGATTCTGAGTTGTTTGAAAGTTGTTTCATGCTTCTGCTCCTCAAGACAAAAAAGCTGTTTTCTCAGAGCATACAATGCTCTGACATTACAGCAGTATACATTTGAAATTTACTCAAATCTACTGAATGCAAACCTGATGGAAACACATTGGGTTTACTTCCCACATGATTCTGAGTAGTTTGAAAGTAGTTTCATGCCTCTGCTCATCAAGACAAAAAAGTTCTTTTCTCAGTCCACACAATGCTTTGACAAAAGAATGAGTATACATTTCTATTATTCTCAAAAATACTGACTGCACACTGAATGGAAACAGCTTAGATGAAGTTCCCACATGATTCTGTCTTGTTTGGAAGTAGTTTCATGCTTCTGCTCATTAAGAGAAAAAAGTTGTCATCTCAGTGCAGACACTGCTCTAACTTGAAAGTAATGTACATTACAATTTTACTCAAAAGTACTGACTGCAAAGCTGATCGAAACACCTTTGGTTTACTTCACACATGATTCTGAGTTGTTTGAAAGTTGTTTCATGCTTCTGCTCCTCAAGACAAAAAAGCTGTTTTCTCAGAGCATACAATGCTCTGACATTACAGCAGTATACATTTGAATTTTACTCATATCTACTGAATGCAAACCTGATGGAAACACATTGGGTTTACTTCCCTCATGATTCTGAGTAGCTTGAAAGTAGTTTCATGCCTCTGCTCATCAAGACAAAAAAGTTCTTTTCTCAGTGCACACAGCGCCTAGACCAAAGAATGATTATACATTTCTATGATACTCAAAAATACTGACTGCATACTTAATGGAAACAGCTTAGATGAAGTTCCCACATGATTCTGACTTGTTTGGAAGTAGTTTCATGCTTCTGCTCATTGAGAGAAAAAAGTTGTCATCTCAGTGCACACAATGCTCTATCTTCAAGGTAATGTACATTTCAATTTTACTCAAAAGTACTGACTGCAAAGCTCATGGAAACACCTTTGGTTTACTTCTCACATGATTCTGAGTTGTTTGAAAGTTGTTTCATGCTTCTGCTCCTCAAGACAAAAAAGCTGTTTCCTCAGAGCATACAATGCTCTGACATTACAGCAGTATACATTTGAATTTTACTCAAATCTACTGAATGCAAACCTGATGGAAACACATTGGGTTTACTTCACACATGATTGTGAGTAGTTTGAAAGTAGTTTCATGCCTCTGCTCATCAAGACAAAAAAGTTCTTTTCTCAGTCCACACAATGCTTTGACAAAAGAATGAGTATACATTTCTATTATACTCAAAAATACTGACTGCATACTCAATGGAAACAGCTTAGATGAAGTTCCCACATGATTCTGACTTGTTTGGAAGTAGTTTCATGCTTCTGCTCATTGAGAGAAAAAAGTTGTCATGTCAGTGCGCACAATGCTCTGACTTCAAAGTAATGAACATTTCAATTTTACTCAAATCTACTGACTGGAAAGGTAATGGAAACACCTTTGGTTTACTTCACACATGGTTCTGAGTTGTTTGAAAGTTGTTTCATGCTTCTGCTCCTCAAGACAAAAAAGCTGTTTTCTCAGAGCATACAATGCTCTGACATTACAGCAGTATACATTTGAATTTTACTCAAATCTACTGAATGCAAACCTGATGGAAACACATTGGGTTTACTTCCCACATGATTCTGAGTAGCTTGATAGTAGTTTCATGCTTCTGCTCATCAAGACAAAAAAGTTATTTTCTCAGTCCACACAATGCTTTGGCAAAAGAATGAGCATACATTTCTATTATACTCAAAAATACTGACTGCATACTGAATGGAAACAGCTTAGATGAAGTTCCCACATGATTCTGACTTGTTTGGAAGTAGTTTCATGCTTCTGCTCATTAAGAGAAAAAAGTTGTCATCTCACTGCACACAATGGTCTGACTTCAAAGTAATGTGCATTTCAATTTTACTCATAACTACTGACTGGAAAGGTAATGGAAACACCTTTGGTTTACTACTCACATGATTCTGAGTTGTTTGAAAGTTGTTTCATGCTTCTGCTCCTCAAGACAAAAAAGCTGTTTTCTCAGAGCATACAATGCTCTGACATTACAGCAGTATACATTTGAATTTTACTCAAATCTACTGAATGCAAACCTGATGGAAACACATTGGGTTTACTTCCCACATGATTCTGAGTAGCTTGATAGTAGTTTCATGCTTCTGCTCATCAAGACAAAAAAGTTCTTTTCTCAGTCCACACAATGCTTTGGCAAAAGAATGAGTATACATTTCGATTATACTCAAAAATACTGACTGCATACTGAATGGAAACAGCTTAGATGAAGTTCCCACATGATTCTGACTTGTTTGGAAGTAGTTTCATGCTTCTGCTCATTAAGAGAAAAAAGTTGTCATCTCAGTGCACACAATGGTCTGACTTCAAAGTAATCTGCATTTCAATTTTACTCATAACTACTGACTGGAAAGGTAATGGAAACACCTTTGGTTTACTTCTCACATGATTCTGAGTTGTTTGAAAGTTGTTTCATGCTTCTGCTCCTCAAGACAAAAAAGCTGTTTTCTCAGAGCATACAATGCTCTGACATTACAGCAGTATACATTTGAAATTTACTCAAATCTACTGAATGCAAACCTGATGGAAACACATTGGGTTTACTTCCCACATGATTCTGAGTAGTTTGAAAGTAGTTTCATGCCTCTGCTCATCAAGACAAAAAAGTTCTTTTCTCAGTCCACACAATGCTTTGACAAAAGAATGAGTATACATTTCTATTATTCTCAAAAATACTGACTGCACACTGAATGGAAACAGCTTAGATGAAGTTCCCACATGATTCTGTCTTGTTTGGAAGTAGTTTCATGCTTCTGCTCATTAAGAGAAAAAAGTTGTCATCTCAGTGCAGACACTGCTCTAACTTGAAAGTAATGTACATTACAATTTTACTCAAAAGTACTGACTGCAAAGCTGATCGAAACACCTTTGGTTTACTTCACACATGATTCTGAGTTGTTTGAAAGTTGTTTCATGCTTCTGCTCCTCAAGACAAAAAAGCTGTTTTCTCAGAGCATACAATGCTCTGACATTACAGCAGTATACATTTGAATTTTACTCATATCTACTGAATGCAAACCTGATGGAAACACATTGGGTTTACTTCCCTCATGATTCTGAGTAGCTTGAAAGTAGTTTCATGCCTCTGCTCATCAAGACAAAAAAGTTCTTTTCTCAGTGCACACAGCGCCTAGACCAAAGAATGATTATACATTTCTATGATACTCAAAAATACTGACTGCATACTGAATGGAAACAGCTTTGATGAAGTTTCCTCATGATTCTGACTTGTTTGGAAGTAGTTTCATGCTTCTGCTCATTAAGAGAAAAAAGTTGTCATCTCAGTGCACACAATGCTCTATCTTCAAGGTAATGTACATTTCAATTTTACTCAAAAGTACTGACTGCAAAGCTCATGGAAACACCTTTGGTTTACTTCTCACATGATTCTGAGTTGTTTGAAAGTTGTTTCATGCTTCTGCTCCTCAAGACAAAAAAGCTGTTTTCTCAGAGCATACAATGCTCTGACATTACACCAGTATACATTTGAATTTTACTCAAATCTACTGAATGCGAACCTGATGGAAACACATTGGGTTTATTTCCCACATGATTCTGAGTAGCTTGAAAGTAGTTTCATGCTTCTGCTCATCAAGACAAAAAAGTTCTTTTCTCAGTCCACACAATACTTTGACAAAAGAATGAGTATACATTTCTATTATACTCAAAAATACTGACTGCATACTGAATGGAAACAGCTGAGATGAAGTTCCCACATGATTCTGACTTGTTTGGAAGTAGTTTCATGCTTCTGTTCATTAAGAGGAAAAAGTTGTCATCTCAGTGCACACTCTGCTCTAACTTGAAAGTAATGTGCATTTCAATTTTACTCATAACTACTGACTGGAAAGGTAATGGAAACACCTTTGGTTTACTTCTCACATGATTCTGAGTTGTTTGAAAGTTGTTTCATGCTTCTGCTCCTCAAGACAAAAAAGCTGTTTTCTCAGAGCATACAATGCTCTGACATTACAGCAGTATACATTTGAATTTTACTCAAATCTACTGAATGCAAACCTGATGGAAACACATTGGGTTTACTTCACACATGATTGTGAGTAGTTTGAAAGTAGTTTCATGCCTCTGCTCATCAAGACAAAAAAGTTCTTTTCTCAGTCCACACAATGCTTTGACAAAAGAATGAGTATACATTTCTATTATACTCAAAAATACTGACTGCATACTCAATGGAAACAGCTTAGATGAAGTTCCCACATGATTCTGACTTGTTTGGAAGTAGTTTCATGCTTCTGCTCATTGAGAGAAAAAAGTTGTCATCTCAGTGCACACAATGCTCTATCTTCAAGGTAATGTACATTTCAATTTTACTCAAAAGTACTGACTGCAAAGCTCATGGAAACACCTTTGGTTTACTTCTCACATGATTCTGAGTTGTTTGAAAGTTGTTTCATGCTTCTGCTCCTCAAGACAAAAAAGCTGTTTTCTCAGAGCATACAATGCTCTGACATTACAGCAGTATACATTTGAATTTTACTCAAATCTACTGAATGCAAACCTGATGGAAACACATTGGGTTTACTTCCCACATGATTCTGAGTAGCTTGATAGTAGTTTCATGCTTCTGCTCATCAAGACAAAAAAGTTATTTTCTCAGTCCACACAATGCTTTGGCAAAAGAATGAGTATATATTTCTATTATACTCAAAAATACTGACTGCACACTGAATGGAAACAGCTTAGATGAAGTTCCCACATGATTCTGTCTTGTTTGGAAGTAGTTTCATGCTTCTGCTCATTAAGAGAAAAAAGTTGTCATCTCAGTGCAGACACTGCTCTAACTTGAAAGTAATGTACATTACAATTTTACTCAAAAGTACTGACTGCAAAGCTGATCGAAACACCTTTGGTTTACTTCACACATGATTCTGAGTTGTTTGAAAGTTGTTTCATGCTTCTGCTCCTCAAGACAAAAAAGCTGTTTTCTCAGAGCATACAATGCTCTGACATTACAGCAGTATACATTTGAATTTTACTCATATCTACTGAATGCAAACCTGATGGAAACACATTGGGTTTACTTCCCTCATGATTCTGAGTAGCTTGAAAGTAGTTTCATGCCTCTGCTCATCAAGACAAAAAAGTTCTTTTCTCAGTGCACACAGCGCCTAGACCAAAGAATGATTATACATTTCTATTATACTCAAAAATACTGACTGCATACTGAATGGAAACAGCTTTGATGAAGTTTCCTCATGATTCTGACTTGTTTGGAAGTAGTTTCATGCTTCTGCTCATTAAGAGAAAAAAGTTGTCATCTCAGTGCACACAATGCTCTATCTTCAAGGTAATGTACATTTCAATTTTACTCAAAAGTACTGACTGCAAAGCTCATGGAAACACCTTTGGTTTACATCTCACATGATTCTGAGTTGTTTGAAAGTTGTTTCATGCTTCTGCTCCTCAAGACAAAAAAGCTGTTTTCTCAGAGCATACAATGCTCTGACATTACAGCAGTATACAGTTGAATTTTACTCAAATCTACTGAATGCAAACCTGATGGAAACACATTGGGTTTACTTCCCACATGATTCTGAGTAGCTTGATAGTAGTTTCATGCTACTGCTCATCAAGACAAAAAAGTTATTTTCTCAGTCCACACAATGCTTTGGCAAAAGAATGAGTATATATTTCTATTATACTCAAAAATACTGACTGCATACTGAATGGAAACAGCTGAGATGAAGTTCCCACATGATTCTGACTTGTTTGGAAGTAGTTTCATGCTTCTGTTCATTAAGAGGAAAAAGTTGTCATCTCAGTGCACACTCTGCTCTAACTTGAAAGTAATGTGCATTTCAATTTTACTCATAACTACTGACTGGAAAGGTAATGGAAACACCTTTGGTTTACTTCTCACATGATTCTGAGTTGTTTGAAAGTTGTTT
The DNA here is from genome assembly GCF_030028105.1 of Mobula birostris. NCBI lineage: Eukaryota > Metazoa > Chordata > Chondrichthyes > Myliobatiformes > Myliobatidae > Mobula > Mobula birostris. The sequence continues at coordinate 222,870 of NW_027278361.1, forward strand.
CATGCTTCTGCTCCTCAAGACAAAAAAGCTGTTTTCTCAGAGCATACAATGCTCTGACATTACAGCAGTATACATTTGAATTTTACTCAAATCTACTGAATGCAAACCTGATGGAAACACATTGGGTTTACTTCACACATGATTGTGAGTAGTTTGAAAGTAGTTTCATGCCTCTGCTCATCAAGACAAAAAAGTTCTTTTCTCAGTCCACACAATGCTTTGACAAAAGAATGAGTATACATTTCTATTATACTCAAAAATACTGACTGCATACTCAATGGAAACAGCTTAGATGAAGTTCCCACATGATTCTGACTTGTTTGGAAGTAGTTTCATGCTTCTGCTCATTGAGAGAAAAAAGTTGTCATCTCAGTGCACACAATGCTCTATCTTCAAGGTAATGTACATTTCAATTTTACTCAAAAGTACTGACTGCAAAGCTCATGGAAACACCTTTGGTTTACTTCTCACATGATTCTGAGTTGTTTGAAAGTTGTTTCATGCTTCTGCTCCTCAAGACAAAAAAGCTGTTTTCTCAGAGCATACAATGCTCTGACATTACAGCAGTATACATTTGAATTTTACTCAAATCTACTGAATGCAAACCTGATGGAAACACATTGGGTTTACTTCCCACATGATTCTGAGTAGCTTGATAGTAGTTTCATGCTTCTGCTCATCAAGACAAAAAAGTTATTTTCTCAGTCCACACAATGCTTTGGCAAAAGAATGAGTATATATTTCTATTATACTCAAAAATACTGACTGCACACTGAATGGAAACAGCTTAGATGAAGTTCCCACATGATTCTGTCTTGTTTGGAAGTAGTTTCATGCTTCTGCTCATTAAGAGAAAAAAGTTGTCATCTCAGTGCAGACACTGCTCTAACTTGAAAGTAATGTACATTACAATTTTACTCAAAAGTACTGACTGCAAAGCTGATCGAAACACCTTTGGTTTACTTCACACATGATTCTGAGTTGTTTGAAAGTTGTTTCATGCTTCTGCTCCTCAAGACAAAAAAGCTGTTTTCTCAGAGCATACAATGCTCTGACATTACAGCAGTATACATTTGAATTTTACTCATATCTACTGAATGCAAACCTGATGGAAACACATTGGGTTTACTTCCCTCATGATTCTGAGTAGCTTGAAAGTAGTTTCATGCCTCTGCTCATCAAGACAAAAAAGTTCTTTTCTCAGTGCACACAGCGCCTAGACCAAAGAATGATTATACATTTCTATTATACTCAAAAATACTGACTGCATACTGAATGGAAACAGCTTTGATGAAGTTTCCTCATGATTCTGACTTGTTTGGAAGTAGTTTCATGCTTCTGCTCATTAAGAGAAAAAAGTTGTCATCTCAGTGCACACAATGCTCTATCTTCAAGGTAATGTACATTTCAATTTTACTCAAAAGTACTGACTGCAAAGCTCATGGAAACACCTTTGGTTTACATCTCACATGATTCTGAGTTGTTTGAAAGTTGTTTCATGCTTCTGCTCCTCAAGACAAAAAAGCTGTTTTCTCAGAGCATACAATGCTCTGACATTACAGCAGTATACAGTTGAATTTTACTCAAATCTACTGAATGCAAACCTGATGGAAACACATTGGGTTTACTTCCCACATGATTCTGAGTAGCTTGATAGTAGTTTCATGCTACTGCTCATCAAGACAAAAAAGTTATTTTCTCAGTCCACACAATGCTTTGGCAAAAGAATGAGTATATATTTCTATTATACTCAAAAATACTGACTGCATACTGAATGGAAACAGCTTAGATGAAGTTCCCACATGATTCTGACTTGTTTGGAAGTAGTTTCATGCTTCTGCTCATTAAGAGAAAAAAGTTGTCATCTCAGTGCACACAATGCTCTATCTTCAAGGTAATGTACATTTCAATTTTACTCAAAAGTACTGACTGCAAAGCTCATGGAAACACCTTTGGTTTACTTCTCACATGATTCTGAGTTGTTTGAAAGTTGTTTCATGCTTCTGCTCCTCAAGACAAAAAAGCTGTTTCCTCAGAGCATACAATGCTCTGACATTACAGCAGTATACATTTGAATTTTACTCAAATCTACTGAATGCAAACCTGATGGAAACACATTGGGTTTACTTCCCACATGATTCTGAGTAGCTTGATAGTAGTTTCATGCTTCTGCTCATCAAGACAAAAAAGTTCTTTTCTCAGTCCACACAATGCTTTGGCAAAAGAATGAGTATACATTTCGATTATACTCAAAAATACTGACTGCATACTGAATGGAAACAGCTTAGATGAAGTTCCCACATGATTCTGACTTGTTTGGAAGTAGTTTCATGCTTCTGCTCATTAAGAGAAAAAAGTTGTCATCTCAGTGCAGACACTGCTCTAACTTGAAAGTAATGTACATTACAATTTTACTCAAAAGTACTGACTGCAAAGCTGATCGAAACACCTTTGGTTTACTTCACACATGATTCTGAGTTGTTTGAAAGTTGTTTCATGCTTCTGCTCCTCAAGACAAAAAAGCTGTTTTCTCAGAGCATACAATGCTCTGACATTACAGCAGTATACATTTGAATTTTACTCATATCTACTGAATGCAAACCTGATGGAAACACATTGGGTTTACTTCCCTCATGATTCTGAGTAGCTTGAAAGTAGTTTCATGCCTCTGCTCATCAAGACAAAAAAGTTCTTTTCTCAGTGCACACAGCGCCTAGACCAAAGAATGATTATACATTTCTATGATACTCAAAAATACTGACTGCATACTGAATGGAAACAGCTTTGATGAAGTTTCCTCATGATTCTGACTTGTTTGGAAGTAGTTTCATGCTTCTGCTCATTAAGAGAAAAAAGTTGTCATCTCAGTGCACACAATGCTCTATCTTCAAGGTAATGTACATTTCAATTTTACTCAAAAGTACTGACTGCAAAGCTCATGGAAACACCTTTGGTTTACTTCTCACATGATTCTGAGTTGTTTGAAAGTTGTTTCATGCTTCTGCTCCTCAAGACAAAAAAGCTGTTTTCTCAGAGCATACAATGCTCTGACATTACAGCAGTATACATTTGAATTTTACTCAAATCTACTGAATGCAAACCTGATGGAAACAGATTGGGTTTACTTCACACATGATTGTGAGTAGTTTGAAAGTAGTTTCATGCCTCTGCTCATCAAGACAAAAAAGTTCTTTTCTCAGTCCACACAATGCTTTGACAAAAGAATGAGTATACATTTCTATTATACTCAAAAATACTGACTGCATACTCAATGGAAACAGCTTAGATGAAGTTCCCACATGATTCTGACTTGTTTGGAAGTAGTTTCATGCTTCTGCTCATTGAGAGAAAAAAGTTGTCATGTCAGTGCACACAATTCTCTGACTTCAAAGTAATGAACATTTCAATTTTACTCAAATCTACTGACTGGAAAGGTAATGAAAACACCTTTGGTTTACTTCTCACATGATTCTGAGTTGTTTGAAAGTTGTTTCATGCTTCTGCTCCTCAAGACAAAAAAGCTGTTTTCTCAGAGCATACAATGCTCTGACATTACAGCAGTATACATTTGAATTTTACTCATATCTACTGAATGCAAACCTGATGGAAACACATTGGGTTTACTTCCCTCATGATTCTGAGTAGCTTGAAAGTAGTTTCATGCCTCTGCTCAACAAGACAAAAAAGTTCTTTTCTCAGTGCACACAGCGCCTAGACCAAAGAATGATTATACATTTCTATTATACTCAAAAATACTGACTGCATACTGAATGGAAACAGCTTTGATGAAGTTTCCTCATGATTCTGACTTGTTTGGAAGTAGTTTCATGCTTCTGCTCATTAAGAGAAAAAAGTTGTCATCTCAGTGCACACAATGCTCTATCTTCAAGGTAATGTACATTTCAATTTTACTCAAAAGTACTGACTGCAAAGCTCATGGAAACACCTTTGGTTTACATCTCACATGATTCTGAGTTGTTTGAAAGTTGTTTCATGCTTCTGCTCCTCAAGACAAAAAAGCTGTTTTCTCAGAGCATACAATGCTCTGACATTACAGCAGTATACAGTTGAATTTTACTCAAATCTACTGAATGCAAACCTGATGGAAACACATTGGGTTTACTTCACACATGATTGTGAGTAGTTTGAAAGTAGTTTCATGCCTCTGCTCATCAAGACAAAAAAGTTCTTTTCTCAGTCCACACAATGCTTTGACAAAAGAATGAGTATACATTTCTATTATACTCAAAAATACTGACTGCATACTGAATGGAAACAGCTTAGATGAAGTTCCCACATGATTCTGACTTGTTTGGAAGTAGTTTCATGCTTCTGCTCATTAAGAGAAAAAAGTTGTCATCTCAGTGCACACAATGGTCTGACTTCAAAGTAATCTGCATTTCAATTTTACTCATAACTACTGACTGGAAAGGTAATGGAAACACCTTTGGTTTACTTCTCACATGATTCTGAGTTGTTTGAAAGTTGTTTCATGCTTCTGCTCCTCAAGACAAAAAAGCTGTTTTCTCAGAGCATACAATGCTCTGACGTTACAGCAGTATACATTTGAAATTTACTCATTCCTACTGAATGCAAACCTGATGGAAACACATTGGGATTACTTCCCACATGATTCTGAGTAGTTTGAAAGTAGTTTCATGCCTCTGCTCATCAAGACAAAAAAGTTCTTTTCTCAGTCCACACAATGCTTTGACTAAACAATGAGTATACATTTCTATTATTCTCAAAAATACTGACTGCACACTGAATGGAAACAGCTTAGATGAAGTTCCCACATGATTCTGTCTTGTTTGGAAGTAGTTTCATGCTTCTGCTCATTAAGAGAAAAAAGTTGTCATCTCAGTGCAGACACTGCTCTAACTTGAAAGTAATGTACATTACAATTTTACTCAAAAGTACTGACTGCAAAGCTGATCGAAACACCTTTGGTTTACTTCACACATGATTCTGAGTTGTTTGAAAGTTGTTTCATGCTTCTGCTCCTCAAGACAAAAAAGCTGTTTTCTCAGAGCATACAATGCTCTGACATTACAGCAGTATACATTTGAATTTTACTCATATCTACTGAATGCAAACCTGATGGAAACACATTGGGTTTACTTCCCTCATGATTCTGAGTAGCTTGAAAGTAGTTTCATGCCTCTGCTCATCAAGACAAAAAAGTTCTTTTCTCAGTGCACACAGCGCCTAGACCAAAGAATGATTATACATTTCTATTATACTCAAAAATACTGACTGCATACTGAATGGAAACAGCTTTGATGAAGTTTCCTCATGATTCTGACTTGTTTGGAAGTAGTTTCATGCTTCTGCTCATTAAGAGAAAAAAGTTGTCATCTCAGTGCACACAATGCTCTATCTTCAAGGTAATGTACATTTCAATTTTACTCAAAAGTACTGACTGCAAAGCTCATGGAAACACCTTTGGTTTACATCTCACATGATTCTGAGTTGTTTGAAAGTTGTTTCATGCTTCTGCTCCTCAAGACAAAAAAGCTGTTTTCTCAGAGCATACAATGCTCTGACATTACAGCAGTATACAGTTGAATTTTACTCAAATCTACTGAATGCAAACCTGATGGAAACACATTGGGTTTACTTCCCACATGATTCTGAGTAGCTTGATAGTAGTTTCATGCTTCTGCTCATCAAGACAAAAAAGTTATTTTCTCAGTCCACACAATGCTTTGACAAAAGAATGAGTATACATTTCTATTATACTCAAAAATACTGACTGCATACTGAATGGAAACAGCTGAGATGAAGTTCCCACATGATTCTGACTTGTTTGGAAGTAGTTTCATGCTTCTGTTCATTAAGAGGAAAAAGTTGTCATCTCAGTGCACACTCTGCTCTAACTTGAAAGTAATGTGCATTTCAATTTTACTCATAACTACTGACTGGAAAGGTAATGGAAACACCTTTGGTTTACTTCTCACATGATTCTGAGTTGTTTGAAAGTTGTTTCATGCTTCTGCTCCTCAAGACAAAAAAGCTGTTTTCTCAGAGCATACAATGCTCTGACATTACAGCAGTATACATTTGAATTTTACTCAAATCTACTGAATGCAAACCTGATGGAAACACATTGGGTTTACTTCACACATGATTGTGAGTAGTTTGAAAATAGTTTCATGCCTCTGCTCATCAAGACAAAAAAGTTCTTTTCTCAGTCCACACAATGCTTTGACAAAAGAATGAGTATACATTTCTATTATACTCAAAAATACTGACTGCATACTCAATGGAAACAGCTTAGATGAAGTTCCCACATGATTCTGACTTGTTTGGAAGTAGTTTCATGCTTCTGCTCATTGAGAGAAAAAAGTTGTCATCTCAGTGCACACAATGCTCTATCTTCAAGGTAATGTACATTTCAATTTTACTCAAAAGTACTGACTGCAAAGCTCATGGAAACACCTTTGGTTTACTTCTCACATGATTCTGAGTTGTTTGAAAGTTGTTTCATGCTTCTGCTCCTCAAGACAAAAAAGCTGTTTTCTCAGAGCATACAATGCTCTGACATTACAACAGTATACATTTGAATTTTACTCAAATCTACTGAATGCAAACCTGATGGAAACACATTGGGTTTACTTCACACAAGATTGTGAGTAGTTTGAAAGTAGTTTCATGCCTCTGCTCATCAAGACAAAAAAGTTCTTTTCTCAGTCCACACAATGCTTTGGCAAAAGAATGAGTATACATTTCGATTATACTCAAAAATACTGACTGCATACTGAATGGAAACAGCTTAGATGAAGTTCCCACATGATTCTGACTTGTTTGGAAGTAGTTTCATGCTTCTGCTCATTAAGAGAAAAAAGTTGTCATCTCAGTGCACACAATGGTCTGACTTCAAAGTAATCTGCATTTCAATTTTACTCATAACTACTGACTGGAAAGGTAATGGAAACACCTTTGGTTTACTTCTCACATGATTCTGAGTTGTTTGAAAGTTGTTTCATGCTTCTGCTCCTCAAGACAAAAAAGCTGTTTTCTCAGAGCATACAATGCTCTGACATTACAGCAGTATACATTTGAAATTTACTCAAATCTACTGAATGCAAACCTGATGGAAACACATTGGGTTTACTTCCCACATGATTCTGAGTAGTTTGAAAGTAGTTTCATGCCTCTGCTCATCAAGACAAAAAAGTTCTTTTCTCAGTCCACACAATGCTTTGACAAAAGAATGAGTATACATTTCTATTATTCTCAAAAATACTGACTGCACACTGAATGGAAACAGCTTAGATGAAGTTCCCACATGATTCTGTCTTGTTTGGAAGTAGTTTCATGCTTCTGCTCATTAAGAGAAAAAAGTTGTCATCTCAGTGCAGACACTGCTCTAACTTGAAAGTAATGTACATTACAATTTTACTCAAAAGTACTGACTGCAAAGCTGATCGAAACACCTTTGGTTTACTTCACACATGATTCTGAGTTGTTTGAAAGTTGTTTCATGCTTCTGCTCCTCAAGACAAAAAAGCTGTTTTCTCAGAGCATACAATGCTCTGACATTACAGCAGTATACATTTGAATTTTACTCATATCTACTGAATGCAAACCTGATGGAAACACATTGGGTTTACTTCCCTCATGATTCTGAGTAGCTTGAAAGTAGTTTCATGCCTCTGCTCATCAAGACAAAAAAGTTCTTTTCTCAGTGCACACAGCGCCTAGACCAAAGAATGATTATACATTTCTATGATACTCAAAAATACTGACTGCATACTGAATGGAAACAGCTTTGATGAAGTTTCCTCATGATTCTGACTTGTTTGGAAGTAGTTTCATGCTTCTGCTCATTAAGAGAAAAAAGTTGTCATCTCAGTGCACACAATGCTCTATCTTCAAGGTAATGTACATTTCAATTTTACTCAAAAGTACTGACTGCAAAGCTCATGGAAACACCTTTGGTTTACTTCTCACATGATTCTGAGTTGTTTGAAAGTTGTTTCATGCTTCTGCTCCTCAAGACAAAAAAGCTGTTTTCTCAGAGCATACAATGCTCTGACATTACACCAGTATACATTTGAATTTTACTCAAATCTACTGAATGCGAACCTGATGGAAACACATTGGGTTTATTTCCCACATGATTCTGAGTAGCTTGAAAGTAGTTTCATGCTTCTGCTCATCAAGACAAAAAAGTTCTTTTCTCAGTCCACACAATACTTTGACAAAAGAATGAGTATACATTTCTATTATACTCAAAAATACTGACTGCATACTGAATGGAAACAGCTGAGATGAAGTTCCCACATGATTCTGACTTGTTTGGAAGTAGTTTCATACTTCTGTTCATTAAGAGGAAAAAGTTGTCATCTCAGTGCACACTCTGCTCTAACTTGAAAGTAATGTGCATTTCAATTTTACTCATAACTACTGACTGGAAAGGTAATGGAAACACCTTTGGTTTACTTCTGACATGATTCTGAGTTGTTTGAAAGTTGTTTCATGCTTCTGCTCCTCAAGACAAAAAAGCTGTTTTCTCAGAGCATACAATGCTCTGACATTACAGCAGTATACATTTGAATTTTACTCAAATCTACTGAATGCAAACCTGATGGAAACACATTGGGTTTACTTCACACATGATTGTGAGTAGTTTGAAAGTAGTTTCATGCCTCTGCTCATCAAGACAAAAAAGTTCTTTTCTCAGTCCACACAATGCTTTGACAAAAGAATGAGTATACATTTCTATTATACTCAAAAATACTGACTGCATACTCAATGGAAACAGCTTAGATGAAGTTCCCACATGATTCTGACTTGTTTGGAAGTAGTTTCATGCTTCTGCTCATTGAGAGAAAAAAGTTGTCATCTCAGTGCACACAATGCTCTATCTTCAAGGTAATGTACATTTCAATTTTACTCAAAAGTACTGACTGCAAAGCTCATGGAAACACCTTTGGTTTACTTCTCACATGATTCTGAGTTGTTTGAAAGTTGTTTCATGCTTCTGCTCATTAAGAGAAAAAAGTTGTCATCTCAGTGCACACAATGGACTGACTTCAAAGTAATGTGCATTTCAATTTTACTCATAACTACTGACTGGAAAGGTAATGGAAACACCTTTGGTTTACTTCTCACATGATTCTGAGTTGTTTGAAAGTTGTTTCATGCTTCTGCTCCTCAAGACAAAAAAGCTGTTTTCTCAGAGCATACAATGCTCTGACATTACAGCAGTATACATTTGAATTTTACTCAAATCTACTGAATGCAAACCTGATGGAAACACATTGGGTTTACTTCACACATGATTGTGAGTAGTTTGAAAGTAGTTTCATGCCTCTGCTCATCAAGACAAAAAAGTTCTTTTCTCAGTCCACACAATGCTTTGACAAAAGAATGAGTATACATTTCTATTATACTCAAAAATACTGACTGCATACTTAATGGAAACAGCTTAGATGAAGTTCCCACATGATTCTGACTTGTTTGGAAGTAGTTTCATGCTTCTGCTCATTGAGAGAAAAAAGTTGTCATCTCAGTGCACACAATGCTCTATCTTCAAGGTAATGTACATTTCAATTTTACTCAAAAGTACTGACTGCAAAGCTCATGGAAACACCTTTGGTTTACTTCTCACATGATTCTGAGTTGTTTGAAAGTTGTTTCATGCTTCTGCTCCTCAAGACAAAAAAGCTGTTTCCTCAGAGCATACAATGCTCTGACATTACAGCAGTATACATTTGAATTTTACTCAAATCTACTGAATGCAAACCTGATGGAAACACATTGGGTTTACTTCACACATGATTGTGAGTAGTTTGAAAGTAGTTTCATGCCTCTGCTCATCAAGACAAAAAAGTTCTTTTCTCAGTCCACACAATGCTTTGACAAAAGAATGAGTATACATTTCTATTATACTCAAAAATACTGACTGCATACTGAATGGAAACAGCTTAGATGAAGTTCCCACATGATTCTGACTTGTTTGGAAGTAGTTTCATGCTTCTGCTCATTAAGAGAAAAAAGTTGTCATCTCAGTGCACACAATGGTCTGACTTCAAAGTAATCTGCATTTCAATTTTACTCATAACTACTGACTGGAAAGGTAATGGAAACACCTTTGGTTTACTTCTCACATGATTCTGAGTTGTTTGAAAGTTGTTTCATGCTTCTGCTCCTCAAGACAAAAAAGCTGTTTTCTCAGAGCATACAATGCTCTGACGTTACAGCAGTATACATTTGAAATTTACTCATTCCTACTGAATGCAAACCTGATGGAAACACATTGGGATTACTTCCCACATGATTCTGAGTAGTTTGAAAGTAGTTTCATGCCTCTGCTCATCAAGACAAAAAAGTTCTTTTCTCAGTCCACACAATGCTTTGACTAAACAATGAGTATACATTTCTATTATTCTCAAAAATACTGACTGCACACTGAATGGAAACAGCTTAGATGAAGTTCCCACATGATTCTGTCTTGTTTGGAAGTAGTTTCATGCTTCTGCTCATTAAGAGAAAAAAGTTGTCATCTCAGTGCAGACACTGCTCTAACTTGAAAGTAATGTACATTACAATTTTACTCAAAAGTACTGACTGCAAAGCTGATCGAAACACCTTTGGTTTACTTCACACATGATTCTGAGTTGTTTGAAAGTTGTTTCATGCTTCTGCTCCTCAAGACAAAAAAGCTGTTTTCTCAGAGCATACAATGCTCTGACATTACAGCAGTATACATTTGAATTTTACTCATATCTACTGAATGCAAACCTGATGGAAACACATTGGGTTTACTTCCCTCATGATTCTGAGTAGCTTGAAAGTAGTTTCATGCCTCTGCTCATCAAGACAAAAAAGTTCTTTTCTCAGTGCACACAGCGCCTAGACCAAAGAATGATTATACATTTCTATGATACTCAAAAATACTGACTGCATACTGAATGGAAACAGCTTTGATGAAGTTTCCTCATGATTCTGACTTGTTTGGAAGTAGTTTCATGCTTCTGCTCATTAAGAGAAAAAAGTTGTCATCTCAGTGCACACAATGCTCTATCTTCAAGGTAATGTACATTTCAATTTTACTCAAAAGTACTGACTGCAAAGCTCATGGAAACACCTTTGGTTTACTTCTCACATGATTCTGAGTTGTTTGAAAGTTGTTTCATGCTTCTGCTCCTCAAGACAAAAAAGCTGTTTTCTCAGAGCATACAATGCTCTGACATTACACCAGTATACATTTGAATTTTACTCAAATCTACTGAATGCGAACCTGATGGAAACACATTGGGTTTATTTCCCACATGATTCTGAGTAGCTTGAAAGTAGTTTCATGCTTCTGCTCATCAAGACAAAAAAGTTCTTTTCTCAGTCCACACAATACTTTGACAAAAGAATGAGTATACATTTCTATTATACTCAAAAATACTGACTGCATACTGAATGGAAACAGCTGAGATGAAGTTCCCACATGATTCTGACTTGTTTGGAAGTAGTTTCATACTTCTGTTCATTAAGAGGAAAAAGTTGTCATCTCAGTGCACACTCTGCTCTAACTTGAAAGTAATGTGCATTTCAATTTTACTCATAACTACTGACTGGAAAGGTAATGGAAACACCTTTGGTTTACTTCTGACATGATTCTGAGTTGTTTGAAAGTTGTTTCATGCTTCTGCTCCTCAAGACAAAAAAGCTGTTTTCTCAGAGCATACAATGCTCTGACATTACAGCAGTATACATTTGAATTTTACTCAAATCTACTGAATGCAAACCTGATGGAAACACATTGGGTTTACTTCACACATGATTGTGAGTAGTTTGAAAGTAGTTTCATGCCTCTGCTCATCAAGACAAAAAAGTTCTTTTCTCAGTCCACACAATGCTTTGACAAAAGAATGAGTATACATTTCTATTATACTCAAAAATACTGACTGCATACTCAATGGAAACAGCTTAGATGAAGTTCCCACATGATTCTGACTTGTTTGGAAGTAGTTTCATGCTTCTGCTCATTGAGAGAAAAAAGTTGTCATCTCAGTGCACACAATGCTCTATCTTCAAGGTAATGTACATTTCAATTTTACTCAAAAGTACTGACTGCAAAGCTCATGGAAACACCTTTGGTTTACTTCTCACATGATTCTGAGTTGTTTGAAAGTTGTTTCATGCTTCTGCTCCTCAAGACAAAAAAGCTGTTTTCTCAGAGCATACAATGCTCTGACATTACAGCAGTATACATTTGAATTTTACTCAAATCTACTGAATGCAAACCTGATGGAAACACATTGGGTTTACTTCACACATGATTGTGAGTAGTTTGAAAGTAGTTTCATGCCTCTGCTCATCAAGACAAAAAAGTTCTTTTCTCAGTCCACACAATGCTTTGACAAAAGAATGAGTATACATTTCTATTATACTCAAAAATACTGACTGCATACTCAATGGAAACAGCTTAGATGAAGTTCCCACATGATTCTGACTTGTTTGGAAGTAGTTTCATGCTTCTGCTCATTAAGAGAAAAAAGTTGTCATGTCAGTGCACACAATTCTCTGACTTCAAAGTAATGAACATTTCAATTTTACTCAAATCTACTGACTGGAAAGGTAATGAAAACACCTTTGGTTTACTTCTCACATGATTCTGAGTTGTTTGAAAGTTGTTTCATGCTTCTGCTCCTCAAGACAAAAAAGCTGTTTTCTCAGAGCATACAATGCTCTGACATTACAGCAGTATACATTTGAATTTTACTCAAATCTACTGAATGCAAACCTGATGGAAACACATTGGGTTTACTTCCCACATGATTCTGAGTAGCTTGATAGTAGTTTCATGCTTCTGCTCATCAAGACAAAAAAGTTATTTTCTCAGTCCACACAATGCTTTGGCAAAAGAATGAGTATATATTTCTATTATACTCAAAAATACTGACTGCACACTGAATGGAAACAGCTTAGATGAAGTTCCCACATGATTCTGTCTTGTTTGGAAGTAGTTTCATGCTTCTGCTCATTAAGAGAAAAAAGTTGTCATCTCAGTGCAGACACTGCTCTAACTTGAAAGTAATGTACATTACAATTTTACTCAAAAGTACTGACTGCAAAGCTGATCGAAACACCTTTGGTTTACTTCACACATGATTCTGAGTTGTTTGAAAGTTGTTTCATGCTTCTGCTCCTCAAGACAAAAAAGCTGTTTTCTCAGAGCATACAATGCTCTGACATTACAGCAGTATACATTTGAATTTTACTCATATCTACTGAATGCAAACCTGATGGAAACACATTGGGTTTACTTCCCTCATGATTCTGAGTAGCTTGAAAGTAGTTTCATGCCTCTGCTCATCAAGACAAAAAAGTTCTTTTCTCAGTGCACACAGCGCCTAGACCAAAGAATGATTATACATTTCTATTATACTCAAAAATACTGACTGCATACTGAATGGAAACAGCTTTGATGAAGTTTCCTCATGATTCTGACTTGTTTGGAAGTAGTTTCATGCTTCTGCTCATTAAGAGAAAAAAGTTGTCATCTCAGTGCACACAATGCTCTATCTTCAAGGTAATGTACATTTCAATTTTACTCAAAAGTACTGACTGCAAAGCTCATGGAAACACCTTTGGTTTACATCTCA